>NW_007246372.1:554562-597134 GCF_000164805.1 Carlito syrichta | reverse complement strand
TCTCGCTGCCCAGGTGGGTCTCGAACCCGCAGGTTCAGGCAATCCACTCACCTCAGCCTCTCAAAGGCGCGGGATTCCGGGCTGAGCCACCGAGCCCGGCTCAGTAATTTCTTAAAAATTTAAATATAATATCTACCCTATAACCAGCCATTCCAGTCCTCGGTATTTGCCTAAAAGACAAAAAAGCATATGTCCACACAAAGACCTGTACACAAACATTCATAGCAGCTCTATCTGTAATGGCCAAACCTAGAAACAATTTAAATGTCCATTAAAGGACAATGGGTAAAGAAACTGTGGTGCATCCATACAATGGAACACTACTCAGCAATAAAAGCAGCAAACTAGTGATACATGCAACAACACAAATAAGAGTCTAAACAGTAATGCTGGGTGAAAAAAGCCACGTTGAAAGAGTATACACAGCAAAATTCCATTTGTATGAAATCCTATAAAATGCAAACTAATTGATCATGCCAAAAAGCAGGTTAGTGATTGCCTGAGAGGGTGGAAGGGGCTGAGGAGGAATTACAAAAGGGCATAAGGAGACTTTGTGGGTGATGAATATGTACATTGTCTTGATTGTGGTGATGATTTCATGGGTATACACATATGTCAACATTTATCAGTTTGTACATTTTAAATATAAGCAGGGTTCTGCATACCAATTATGCCTCAATAAAGATTTTTAAAAAGAAGACATGAGGCTGGGTGTGGTGGCTTCCAGCACTTTGGGAGGCTGAGGCAGAGGAATTGCCTGAGCCCAGAAATTCAAGATCAGCCTGGGCACCATAGCAAAACCTCATCTCCACACACACACACAAAAAAATCAAAAAAGTCAGCTGGGTGTGGTGGCATGCACCTGTAGTCCCAGCTACTCAGTATGCTGAGGTGAAAGGATCATCTGAGCCCAGGACGTCAAGTGCTGCGAGCTGTGATCGTTATGATTATGCCACTGCATCCCAGCCTGGGTGACAGAGTAAGACCCTGACTCAAAAAATAAAAATAAAATAAGACATGTATTTAAAAAATAGTGGTTGTCCATCAAGAAACCCTGTGTTCCTAACATCCCCCAGCTGGGACAATCATTGCCAGTCAGCTGAGACCATGAGGCCCAGACCTTTGGAGGTTGGACTTCCCACAGCCTGCTGAAAGCTCAGTGGTCTCTTGGCTCATTCTGTTGCCAGCCCCACCCTGCCTCACTGGGTAAATGCCACTTCCCTGTTAGCTCAATAGAGGCCAGCATATGGACCGTGGTCTACATAGGACAACCATTCACATTCCCAGGAGAATTTTTGCCCCAGCTGGCTAAGATCTTCGCAGGAGACAGAGATGTTCTCCTGACAGGATTCAATTTGTGAGCTGCTTTTAGGCAGAAGGACATCAGCACTACTGCTAATAAAAATACAACTCACATGCTTTATTTCCCTTCCCTGGGGTTCAATATAATAAAACGGCTGCAATTCCAAGAGAGGAGAGAGCACCTGGACTTTGGAGAAGCAGCATTAACTCATTCAAGCTTAGTGTAGATTGCTCCAGAGCCAGTTTCTGAGCACAGCCCCCTATTCCTAGGTTTCCCCCTCCAAGTAATAAATGAAATGACCCTGACCAGTTCCTGCCCTTCACTATGTTCCCATCCAGCAGGTGCAGCAAGGCATAGCCTGGAGCTTCAAAGGTCTGCATTTGGATAAGGGTGCCACATTTACTCACCTGACATTTCCTGAGCACCTCCTGGGTACCAGGCTCTGCACTTTACAGTGAGCACACCATGGTGAGCCCCGGAGAGACAGTGCCTGTCTTCTTCGAGCAACAGTCTAGTTGCTCCAAGAAGACAAAGTCTAGGAGACAAATGTTGACCAAAGTGTCACCACTTCCTAACAGTGATCAGGCAAGTCACCGAGTTCCTCCCCACCTCCGTGAAGCGGGTGGGAGATTATCTGATAATAATTCCCTCCCTCTCAGGACAGCACCACTCCTGTGGGGAAGTGGCCGTCTCTGAGTCCAGCACCACCCCTAGTCGGTCACGTGTCTGGGATGCAGGAAAACAATTAGGATATGTCCATTCATGGGTCTCCTTCTCTCCAAGCAGCCTGAAGTTAGAATGCTTCAACCCCTTCAGGGTCATTTTACAGGAAGAAACCAAGTTGTGTGTCTCTGTGGAGCACAGACTCCAATGGAAAGAGGTGGGTGGTGGGTACCCTGCTGGGCGCCTTCCTGGTCAGAGGCTCTCAAGCTCCTGTGCCTCTTTACTGCCACAGCTCATGTTGGGGCCTGAGGCAAAGAGCAAATGATTCTTTATGTCCGGAAGCAGGGCATTATCTAAAGGCAGGAATGGCCGCCTTGGGGAGCAAGAGAGAAAGAGGGTAAGGTGGGGCAGCAGGGCTGCTGCTTTTCATGAGAAACACTATATCCACTGCTACCTTCCTCTGTGTACTACTGGACTAAAAAACATTAAAATGAAGATAGTGCATGAGGCCCAGAACCTTCTGATGGTCAGACTTTACAACTCTTGCTGAAAGTTCAGCCTTCCTTCACTGAACAGATGCCCCTCCCCAGTCAGCTCAGTGGAGGCTGACTTTTACTTTTGGGTTGTTAGAAATAAGGTGAAACAACAGACATTAGATTCACAAATGCCAAAGGGGCTAAATTAAAACAGTTCAATGGGGTCTTAGAGGCCTGGGCGCATTACAGCAGAATGTGGGAAATACCAAAGTCACAGGGCTGTGGTGCTTCCCACCACCTTATGAGTGTTGGGTGGCCACACACAGCAGAGCTGAGTGAAACTCATAGATGAGATCAATTCTGCAGCAGCTGTGCCACTGTTGGATGAACTCTTCCATAGAACCTGCTCCTGGATACTCATTTTGCGACATTCTGAGAAGGGATGGATCACCATGGCATATTCACAGTGAAAGCACTGGCATGGAGTACAGAAGAAGATACTGGGCAACTGTGGGTTTGTTTTTTTGAGTTGGAGTCTCACTCTGTCGTCCAGACTGGAGTGCAGTGGCCGCTCCTAGCCACTGCAGTCTCGACCTGCTGGGCTCCTGCGATCCCTCTGCCTCAGCCTTCCAAGTAGCTGGAACTACAGGTGCGTGCTACCATACCCGGCTAATTTTTTTGATTTATTGTAGAGATGAGGTCTCGCCAAGTTGCCCAGGCGGGTCTCGAACCCGCGGGCTCAGGCAATTCACTCACCTCAGCCTCCCAAAGCGTGGGATTACAGGCTGAGCCACTGAGCCCGGCCTGTGGTTTTCAAATAATGCTAAACAACAGTGTCCTGCTTAATAAGGGCTGTAAGCCCCTCAAGGACTGAATGCTCAGCCTGTGTGACCATTCAATTCTGGCATCTTGATTTGGTTTTAAACTGACTACACGTAGATTAAGAGTGTTTGCTGCATATATAGAGAGAATCTGATTGGCATACATGAAATGCATGTCTAAAAGGAAAAACGATGTCCAGAGAAATCCTGAAGGGCAGGAAGAGTGCTTGAAAAGAATGAGGACATGCTGAAGCTTTGTGTCATAGGTGCTGAGAGAGAGAAGAAAAGGGCAAGGGCTGTGCAGGTGGGTCAGGGTGGGCAGCCAGGACCAGCCATTGCCCTGGAAAAGAGCACCCAATCACGAAAGGGGCCACAGGTCCTCTGGGTCCCCACAAGTCATCACTGAGCCCCTCCTTTGTCCTCTCAGTTCCATTTCTACTTCATTCTGGAAAGGAACTGAGGAAGAAAAGGTGCTTCCTTTCTTTCTGGAGCTTTCCTAAGGAAGGACAGAGATGTGTGTTCCGGTCACTTCTGTCCAGCTCCCCAGCAACATGCATACCCCAGGAAGAGCAGGGAGGTCAAGAGGCTGAGGCAGGAAGGCTTCGGCTCCTGAGTATGCTGACTCGCATTCAGGAGTGTGTGAGGTGACAGTGCTGCCTGGGACCACCCTTTGGAAGTATTTGTCAAATGTCAGTGGGATGCCACTCTGTTCCAAGCACTGTGCTGGCAGAGGTTGGGAATAGAAAGTGAGTAGAAGGTGGTGCCGGTCTGCAAAGAACCCACAAGCCAGATCCTCAAACTGTTATGATTACATACCTTATTCAAAAGAAGTTTCATCATGAGCCCGATATATGAATAATTATTTACAGATTATACATACGTTGTACTACTGGACTTTATGTATCTTATATAACATATAAAAACTAAAACTTAAAAGATTAAACTAATGTTTTCTTCTCATATTGTAGTGGCTATCCTGTGCCCTCCTGGGGGGGGAATTCATCCCAATTTTTTAAAACAACTGGTTAGAGGATAGAGGACAGAGCCACAATACCTTCTACCCAACACAATTTTCCCAGGAAAGTGTTCCAGAAGAAGGAAGGAGCTCCAAGCATGGACATGGTCAGTAGGGTATTACATTTGTAACAGTCTATAACTGCAAGCTGCTCTGGTGTCCAGCCGCAGGACAGCAGGTTAAGAAAACTGGGGCCTGGCTCTCGACAGAGAAGAAGCAAGCACA
The DNA here is from genome assembly GCF_000164805.1 of Carlito syrichta. Lineage (NCBI taxonomy): Eukaryota > Metazoa > Chordata > Mammalia > Primates > Tarsiidae > Carlito > Carlito syrichta. Next base: position 592,631 of record NW_007246372.1, on the reverse strand, counting down.
GAAAGTAACAACAAGGACTGCAGAGCCACCCGGAACACTGATGCTGGAATGCCCAGGGAAGGATCTGAGTGGTTGTTATGCTGTCAGTAGCGTGTGTGGGTATGTGTGTGGCATGAGCGGGTCCCAAAGGAACAGCAACCACTGGGATCATGCAATGTTTTCATTTATTCCTTTAAATCTCCTTTAATGTCACTGTAATGTTTTTAATAGCATAGGAAATCAAGTTTAAGAGAATAGTAGAGGACCCTTTTTCACACTAGTTTCTTCTTCCTCCCTCTCCTCCAAAAGAAGGAGTATCGATTTCCTCCTACCAGTTTCCTGGGTTTCCAGACTGATGAACACGTCTGCAAACCAGCCCTGGCTCCATGAATAGGACCTTCTGTCTGCTGCCCTCCCTGGCTGCTGCCATTGCTCTCTCTGACAGCTCTGTGCCCTCCCTCAGCAGAAGGGCTGTATAGCCTGCCATAGCTGTGGCATACTGCTCACAGCCACCACAGCCTTGACCTGCTGGGCTCAGATGATCCTTCTGCTTCAGTCTTCCACGTAGCTGGAACTATAGGCACGCGCCACCATGCCCGGCTAATCAAAGCTACTGTCAACTAAGGACCTGGAGGTGGTGACGACGACTGGCATTAGTAAGCTGCTCCATGTAGTTCCTCTCATCTAGAATTGTTTTTATTTAATCTTTAAAATATTTTTGTTGGTGCTATTTACCCTCACAACCATCTCACGATATAGACATTATTCTTCCCTTTGACGGGCAAAGAAATTGCAGCTTAGACTGTGACCCAAGAGCAAAGCCATGATTCTAAATTTTGCACCCCTTTTACTAAACCATGCCTGTTCACACTGCCAGGCAACTGAGACTCAGCAACTGACCAGGGAGCTCCAACAGTGCCCAGCCTTCCAGTTCTATAGCCCAGAATACTCAGCCTTGACCTTTCAAAGTTTTTGTCCAATCAAAGCTCAAACTGGCAAATTAAAACACAAGGTACCCAGGGAAATGTCACAGTCCTGGTGGTATAAGGTTCAGGTCATGCATCCAGCCTGGCCCCCAAGGCCCTCTGCCTTGAGAATTAATGACATAGTGAGCCCCCAGCCCCCACCCCCACCATGTCAGATCCTGGTGCTCATGCCTGCAGATACACATGAGGATTAACATCTAACTGGCAAAAAGGATGAAACTTATCCAATCTGATAATTATAAAGGAAAGTGCTATTATGCCCTTTAGTCACAAAGGAAGCAATTAGTAATCAGAGTAATTGCCCTGGCAAGAAAATGAAGCTTCAACTACCTTAATGGTAAGAATGGATCCACTATAGACAATGAGTTTTGTTATGCTCTAACCTCTTCATAAGAAGAACATTCCCACACACAATAAAAAAAAAATTTCCTAATGCTTATTTGAAAGAAGCAGAACACCTCCAGGTTGGCTACCGTGCTTGGCTGGCAGGCTAAAGTCCCATGGGGAGGGGCTGCCTCTTCAGAACAAAGGCTGACTGTCACTCTTACTGTGAAAATCCAACTCAGTTTCTCTGAGAACTGAACATCAATCTCCTTTGAATTCTACACATACATTCAAACTCACTGGTGACCCATTTACCCTGAGCCTCTTCCAGTTAGCACTGATTTATATAGGTCCCTCGGGGGTAGGCCGCAACCACCTGTATGGGTCACAGGGTTGCATCTAAATCCAAATTGTTCACACCTCCTATAGAACAAAACCACCGTTTTTCTGTGTTACTTTCTAGTGGCTCTTCCCTTTGCTAAAGTGGGCACCTGAGAAACGACCATCTCTGTGCCCTTGTCAGCAACTCCACCCACTCACGCCCCTACCTTTGACCCTGCAGGGTCCCTGATAAGGCCAAGCACCAGAGGATGCCATCCCTTCAACACTCAGCCCTCCTTCTTGGGGAAGAGCCAGGATCCTCTACCAGCTGAGAGTTGTTAACTTCTCTTTGTTTTTTGGGGACTCTAAAGAGAGCCAGCTTGTCTGCTGGAAGCACATGTGCATCCCTTGTTCAGCCCTCAGCATTCCCATTTTTACTTCCCTCAAACTCTCTAGGACACAGGGACAGCATGGCTCCTTTACATAAACTTCATTTCAATCCAATGTTAATATTGCAGATATGATCACAGTACTTTGGTTATGTTTAAAAAAGGAATTCTTGTTGTTTAAAAATATATCCAGAAATACTGACAAATGGAATGGAGTCTGCAAGGGGCATCAAAATGATATGGGATAAAGAGAATGGAGGTATAAAGACAAGACTGGCTGTGAGTTGATGACTTTGCCATCCAGGTGACAGATCCATGCAGGTTCCTGAGACTCTTCTGCTTACTTATTTTATGCCTTAATGACAATAAAGTTTTTTTCCATAATGATAATAAAGTTTTTTTAAAAAAATCTCATCAAGAAGTTTGCAGTATCCTTAAGCACAACTTTTCTACCTGAGGTTTTTACCTGCACCTCTGTTGACTGAGCAACAACTATACACAAGGTGCTGCTGAAGTTGCAAAGTAAGAACTATCTGGCCCAGCCTGCAGAGGACCCAGTAGTCCTCAGCATGTCCCTGCCCTGCAGAGTCCTGTCCTCTATTTTATAAAAATTTCCCAAACCCTCTTTTCCCAAAATGGGTACCAGTTTTCCTCTCTCTGAAAACCAAGACGTACAGTCAGGAACTCCCCTTCCTTGGCCACATGGAATGAACTGAGTTTCCAACCCTGGCATCACAGAGGGGAATTATTAAGTTCCTTGTTCTTCCTCCAGTCTTACCAGATGAAATGGCCCAGATGTGCGTCAGAGTAGAGGAGGGTTTGAGGGGAGCAGAGGCTGACTCATCTGCCTTTTGGAAGGTTTGGGTGAGGTCAACCCCTCCATTCTACAACCTGAAGACCCAGAACCAAGGACCAGGACATGTCTTGCCTTCCACCTGGAGCAGGAGCATGGAAGGAAGCACTGATTCCACATGGGGCTCCAGGCCTGAACACCTGGGCACCGCCAAACCCAAAGGGCTTGAAACCTCAAGAGCACATAGGTAAGACGGCAACGCGATAAAACCCTACAGATAGGGCATAGATACAGTTGTTTGTTCAAAAAGTTGGGTGACATTCTCTAGAAAGCCTGAATTCACAGTCAAAGTAGGGAGGGAATATCCGCCTTGAATTGCTGACCTATTGATGAGCAATGGCTGCCCTCCCGGGTACCATTCAACATTCATTCCGGAGCCACCACAGAAATGGAAGCCAATTCATATTCTCACTCTCTCAGTTCAGGTGAGGGCCATGAAGAGAAAGTCTCTGCTGAGTGAAGGACATAGCACTCCTGACATAGATACAATCCCTCTTCTTAGGTAGACAGTTAGGCTGCACCCAGACCTAGAAGGCAGCAGTCAAGAACTTGAATGCGAATGCATCTGATGAGCAATAGGGCCCTGTGTCATCCCTTTTGTCTCCCTGGATCCAGCATATTGAGTGTGTGGAGAAAAGCTGAATTAACCCCACCCTATGAAAAACATGGAATTTGGAAATGGGAGAAGCCAGCCAGCAGCAATAAGCAATCCAGGGAGTCTGACAGAGCAGACTGTGTTTCTCAAAGTGAGATCCATGAGGGGGGCTGGCATGAGCCTGCATGGGATGTTTATTAAAAACAGGGATTCCTGGCCATTGCCTTGCTAGACTCTGTTGTGGCCATGTGCTCTTTGAGCTATGGCTGTTGCCATACTTCCTGGCTTTGGTCCCCTCTCTCACCCTGGGGAGGCGAATCTTCTCTCTCCCTTCTCCATCTCTCTCTAATTTGCTTTTAAATGACCTTTTTTTCTTTAAAAAAAAATGGGGGTTCCTGGGTGCCATCTGACCATCAGATCTGAAGCTCAGTGGTCCTTCTGTAGGAATTTGCAGTTTTAACTTGCTCCTCCAGGTGTCCTTCATGCCCATCAAAGTAAGAGAGAGGTTATTCAGGGTTTTTTCTTTTATTCTGTTGTTTAATCCATGCCAGTTAATTTTTTACCCAATGAGTTCAAGGAAACCTTTTGACCAGCTAGCAGGATGGGGCTCTTCCTCTCAGAACTGAGGCATCTGAGGGTTAACAGCATGACTATGGCTATATTCCCCTTTGTCCTGAGAGAAGTATATCCCTGTTTCCACCCAGCTTCTTAGGGAGTGAGGACATAGGCAGTGGCCACAGAAGAACCTGAATCAGTATTTGTAGGCATTCTCCAACAAGTAACTAAGAAATACTTTCCCCGACAAGTAAGGAACATTGCATTTCAGGAAGCCATTCCTCCAAACAGAAGAGAGGACTGTTGAGTGGACCAAGGTCATGTGCATCCCCAGGCGCACAGGCAGCAGGTTTTCTGAGAGCTGTTTATAGAATCAGAATAACTCCACACTCCCTGGGAATTTATTTCCAACCTGGGGGGTGGGGTTAGTGGCCAACAGGAACAGGAGGAAAGCCTTCTGAGTCCTACCTTTTAGAGGATTTTTGTTTTGGAGCAATAGAATGGCAGGTTGCTCAGATGTTCTTCAGGGTTAGGGCTACCAGCTACTTAAGCACCCCCCTCACCCCTGCTCAACCGCCTGTCTTGGTTGCTCAAAGGGCAGAATCTGGGCTGCCTGGGATACTTCCAAGTGCTGGGCTGTGATATCAGAATAAGGCTATGACATCAACATGGAGGCAGGCTAACCTGGAGGAGCAGGGCAGGAGAAAGGAGCCTTGAGGGGCTGGATTAGCACCCTAAGAAGTGAAGGCCCAAGAGAGAGGTGGCTAGCTCTGTATTCACATCTTATGGCCTTCTAGAGTCTCCAGAAGGCAGACCCGAAGATCATCTGAAAATGATTCACAAGTACTAAGAGGTATGTTGCAAGCCAGTCAGCCTGCTGGTGCTTTCTTAGACATCAATTTAGGAGCAAAGAAACAAACAAGCCATCTGCTAGCGCCTCCCTGTGTCAAGTAAAAGGATTCTCTGTTTTCTGACTTGGTTTGCCTTTGAACCAGGGAGTTGGGAACAGAGCCCCCAAGTGGACTGGGAGTTGAGGTACCCCAGGATAGGATAAAATGCAGGATGCCCAGTTACATTTGAATTTTGAATACACAATAAAAAAAATTTACGGCATATCCTTATACTAAAACTTTATTTGTTGTGTATTTGAAGTTCCAATTAAATTGGGTGACTTATATTTTTTTGTTTATTTTTTATATAATTATACATTCATACATATTTATCTTATTGTTTATCTAACAATCATACCCAGAGAGCCTTTAAAAAAAATATATGGATGCCCCATTTCCCACCCCATGTTACTCTCATTCAGTTTTAACAGGACAGGGGACCTGGAAACCTGTATTACTTTAAAGATGCCAAAGTGATTATCAATAACCGTAGCTAACTTTTATTGAATGTTTGCAAACCATATGCTAAGATCTTTTCACACAAATCATCTAAGCTAACCCTCACAGCACCTCTTATTATGTTTCTATTATGAAGCCCATTTAATAAAAGAGAAAAATGAGGCAAAAGATGGTACAGCCAGAGTGGCTGTACCATTTTATACTCCTACCAGCAACATATGACAGATGCTCACTACATTTATCACTATATTTAATTTTAATTTAGTATTATCACTATTTTTAATTTTAATTGTTCTGTGTGTAGTGATATCTCACAGTGATCTTACTTCCTATTATCTAATGATACTGAACACCTTTCACGTGCTTTTTGCCATCTGTAGCTTCTCTTCAGTGAAACAGCTGTTCATGCTTTTTGCCCATTTTATAATTAGATTGTCTTTTTATTGTTCGATTTAGATTGTCTTTTTACCACTGAGTTTTTGAGAGTTCTTCATATATTCTACATTCTAGTCTTTTGTCAGATATGTGGTTTGCAAATATTTTCTCTGTCTGTAGTTTGACTTTTCATCCTCTTGATAGGGCTTTTGCAGTGTGAGTTTTCAGTTTTGAAGTCCAATTATTAACTTTTCTTTTTATACTTTGCAGTGTGAGTTTTCAATTTTGAAGTCCAATTTATTAATTTTTCCTTTTATGAAGTATGCTTTTCATGTCACATCTAAAAACTATTTATTTATGGTTAGGTGAGTTTTTGTTGTTTTTTAACCCATGGATGTCCAGTTACCCTAGCACCCTACATTGAGAAAATTATCCTTCCTTCATTTAATTTCTTTTGTACCTTCATTACAAATCAATTTGATGTGTTTGCTCCTGTTTATTTCTGAGTTCTCTATTCCATTCTATTGATCTATATGTCTCTGTTCCTCCACCAGCATCACACTGTCTTGATCACTGTAGTTACACAGTAAGACTTAACATTAGGTGGAATGACTTCTTTCACTTCATTCTTTTTTTTTCCAAAATAGTTTTAGTTATTCTAGTTTCCTTGTGCTTCCACATAAATTTTAGAATAAGCTATAAAAATTCTTGCTGGGATTTTGATGGAAATTGTGGTAAACCTATAGATCAATTTGAGAACTGATATCTTTACTATGTTGAGTCTCCCAATCCATCAACATGATATGTCTCTTCATTTCTTCATATCTTCTTTGATTTATTTTCATCAGCATTTTGTAATTTTTAGCATACAGATCATGTACATGTTTTGTTAAAATTAATATCTAAGAATTTCATTCTGAGAGAGCAATTGTAAGTAGTATTGTGTTTTAAGCTTCTGTTTCCAAAGTTCTTTGCTAGTATATAAAAATATGACTGATTTTTGTGATTGGTCTTGTATTCTATGGTTTTACTGAACTCACTTATTAGTTCATTTATTTGTTATTGGCATTCTGAGGGTTGCTTGGTCTTTTTTTCCTTACTGTTGAATTTTGAGATGTCTCTATATATTCTGGATACAAATCCTTTGTTGAATATATGACTAGTCTGCAGTTTATCCCTTCAGTCTTTTGCAGAGCAAAATTTTACATTATAAATGAACTTCAATTTATCAATTTTTTTTCTTTTATGGATTGTGATTTTAATGACATGATTGAAAGTTCATGATTAATAACTGTCTAACTCAGGTCACAAAAATTTTCTCCTGTGTTTTCCTCTAAAATGTTATAGTTTTATGCTTTACATTTTGAGTTATTATTTATACATATGAAATATGTATAAGTCAAGAGTCATTTTTTTGCCTATGGATGTTCGAGTTTGGGGCCACTGCAGGTCCCCTGTTGACACTACTATTACTGCTGGGAGACCTTTTTTCTGACACCTGAGCCTGAACCAGGGGCCTCTCCTAGAGCTGTTTGTTCACTTCTGGATCTCCCCTGAGTTCAGGCTGGAAGACACTGGAAGGGAAAAAGTTGTAAACTCACCACCTATGTGGTGTTACCTCAAATTCCCATCTTCTTTCCCAACCTGCCTGTGACTATTTTATTTTCAGGGTGCTCAAATAGCTGCTCTGTGTATTCTGTCCGGGTTGTAGAGCTACAGAGAGAAGCCTTCTCCCTTCACCCTACTTGGAACTGGAACTGAGTTGAATTGTATTTTAGAAGACTCACTCTAGCTCCTGGGAAGAGTCTCTACCAGAAGATTCTGGAGCTCAGAATCCAGAAGGCCAGGCAGTCAAACAGGGTAGAGGCCATGCAGATGGAGGGCAGCAGGCAGATATGAAAGAGCTCAGGTCTGGTGCTAATAAGACCTGGTGACAAGCTGCACGGGAGAGGTGAGGCAATAAAGGAGTCAAGGTGACACTCATGTTCAATTCTTGGCCAGGTCTGGAAGATGACCTGAGACCTTGGTAAAGCCAGTTTCAAGGCAGTGAGTGGGTTCATATGCAGTGGGAAGAAGCCAGGAGAGAGGTTGAGGTTATAGGAGAGAGGACAGTGATGAAACCAAGTCCCCAAGGAAGAAAGAGAAAGTGGTCCTCAGGGTTAAGCACTGCTTCAAAGAGGAGAAACGTCCCCACTGGAATCCTATGGGAATCACACAGGGTGGATGCAGAGAGGATGATAAATCTGATGGTGGAGAGCTGAGGTGGCCAGGCCATGGACTTGTTTTGTTCTATGAAGGAGAAAGCAAGATCTTTTGCTGGGGTGGTGGAGGCAGTGGTAAAAATATGCAGAGTGGCAAGGACTTCAAGGGTCACTGGAAGATGGTGGAGGAAGGTGGTGGAGAACTCATCCAAGGGAGCAGGCACTGATAAAGGCCTAGCAGATGCTCTGGACTTCAGGGTTGTGGTCTTCACGACTGGGAGGGATCACTCACAGAACTTGGCTGTATGGCATGTATATGTGGGTTCAGCAAAGGGGCTCTATCATCCCTGGCTAAATGTAAAAGTACGGAACTGATGAGTCATCACCAAAAGAACAACAACCTTACTACCATCAGTTGAACTTGAACAGCTACCACACTGTGCTAAGCAGTTGGTAACATGATTTGATTTATTCTTCTTGACAATCCTAAGAGGTCTCTATTGTTAGACACAGTTTATGAGTGAGGAAACAGAGTTACAGTGACTCAGTCAGGATTCAAGACCAGGCCTGCCTGGCCCATGGTTAGGTAGAGGAAAAGTAGGTGTGAGGGAAGATAGATAACTGGGTGAGAGAGGAAAAATCCACCCCCAGCAGGAGAATTCTTCCCAGAGGAAGAACCTACCCGTAGCCTAAACCACAGGGTTAGGCCAAGTGAGGAAGGAAAAGAAAGAAGGCACTGCCTTTTGGAGAAGTCAGAGAGGTTTAGAAGGACACTGGAAGGGCAACTGCTGTGGTGGCCTGAAAAGGGTCTCTGACTTGAAGCTTACGTAGCTGGAGTCCACAGGGTCCAGAGGGGGGAATGTGGAGCAGAGATGGGTAGGGCCTCCTGCTGAGGCTCCATGGGGCCAGGTACTCTATGTCAAGGCACAGTTGAAGATGTGAGGATGTGTTGACCAGGAGACAAGGTCCACGGTCTGAGGACAAGTACCAAGGCCAAGAGCCCTGGTGGACCTGAGGGCTGTGATGGCAGGGTGGGGCAGGAGTATCCGCCCCAGCAGGATGCCAGGATGTGGAGGGTGAATGGTGTGGGGAGGGGAGGGCTAGAGGTGGGCCCAATCCACCAGTCCCTGGCCTGTTTGCTCTTCTCAGAGGCAGGGGGCTGCCTAGATGGAAGTTCCTTCTCCTGATTGGCTCTTCTCACCAGACTCCCATATTCTGAAGACTCCAAGAGGACCTCAAAAAGAAAAATGAGCTAGCCAGCCCTGGCAGGTGCAGCACACCCTCAGAAAAACCTCAATCTGGCCACCAGATGGCAGCTGTGGACAGATAAAACTTCTCAATGTCAAAAAATGTCCACACTTCAGAAGCTGCTTAAACAGCAAATCATCCAGTTCCTAGGTTTGCCTAACTCCTCATCAGAATACTAGAAAGCTCCATGCTCTTTCTCACGTGAATTCTTCTAATAAGGCATGATAAAGAGTTTGAGAATCTGAGAGTAAGAAAGGACTATCTTAAAAGGCTGGTTGGTTCTGTTGTGAACTCTGGTCTCTCTGGTGACATGGGACCCTGCCCATCTCCAGCCCAGACGTGAAGTCCTCTGATCTACAGCCCAGGACATCATCTGAGACCCCAGCCATCAGCCACCCATAGCTCTACACCCTCTGTGCTCCAAGACTCCCTGGGCCTGGCATGCCTTGTGAGTGGAAAGGATGATGGCGAAATAGCCATGGCCTACAAAGCTATAGATGTTATTCCCTAGCAGCTAAGAAAAAGTCCACAGGAGGACACAAGTGGGCTAATCCCAGCTTGGGGGTTGGTAGATGGATGTGCTGAAAGGTCAAGAGGTCAGAATGGTACAGGTCCTGGCAATTTGGGGCTCTTCTCTTCTTCCGCATGGGCCGTGATGGCAGGGTGGGGCAGCCTCTTCTCACCCCAGACAGTGAGCTCCTAAGACACCAAGTCCACATTTGTGCCCATTCGTCTCTGAGTTCTCTACATCTGGCTCAGCTCCCATGACACAAAGGGACATCAATCAAGGTCCTTTGAATGATACATACATGCACTTTAGTGCATAAGGAACATTTTGCATTTGAGTGACCTACATTATTGTGTTGCTTTCTCTCACAGAAAAGGAGCCTTCTAGTGTCGATGATAAACAGGAGGGAGTAAAAAGTCAAAACAACATCTAAGGAATTTGAGCATCTTCACATACACAGAAAAGTCTGCCTAATTTTTGGACAAAGTCTATTTATTTGAGTGATTATTTACAAAAAGATTAAAAGAAAAATCTCTCTTCCCCCTCATATAGCCAGAAGAATGATTCAATGTCATTTTTGCAAGTCCTGTGTGCTTCTGATTTCTTGGGGCCTGAAGGATGTGACATAATACTCAGGCATAACAATGAAAGGCAAATAAACTAACTCCACACAAGGAAAACGGTATCATCTACACCCCAAATACCAGGTGGAAGGGAATGTGAGAGTCATCATCAAGCAAAATGGAAGGAATCCAAAATTGACAGGAGAAAATGCCATTGAATTACTGGGCATTTTACAGAACATGCCAGCTTCACTGCTTTCAAATAATTATCCTAACTTGAAATATGTGTAAATAATTTGTTTCTCCGTAAAGGGCTGCAGGCAGCTCTGCCCTCTCCTGAGGATGAGTCCAATATCAACTGTTAACCAAACCCCTTTTAAAAGGGATCCAGATAACCCCCGTGTTCAAACCATCAGACGCTAAATCCTTGGGGAAATCAGGTCATTCTGCTTGGGGTGTGGGTGGGGGAGGGGGGAGTGCCTGCTGCTGCTGACTAAAGATGGTCTGGTTTCCTGGGTCAAATAGGTGGCTTCTGTGCTTTGTCATGGAGCCTGTCCAGTCCTCCCATCCAACACCCTTGCCAGATGGAGGCTCTAGTCCTGGATCCTGCCCAGGCCAATCCCTTCAGCCTCAAGGGAGGAAGTGAGGAAGCCATCTCCACCAAATTGTTCGTGAACCTCCCTTGGTGACTGCCGGGCAGAGGGACTCCCCAGCCTGTCTGCCAGGCGATACCCAGGCTGCAGAGGACCACCACAGTTCCTGAACACATCTATCCCTTTGCCTTGACCATTCCTACTGCGTAGCCCCACCTTCCTCATCTTCATTTCCATATTCTAAACTCTCCTCAAGGTTCACCTCCCACAAGTAACCCCCTCTTACCACCCAGCCCCCACCCCAGCCACCCCAGGGCACTGAGGGCTTCCTGCCTTATCCAGTGCTTATTCATATGCGAATCTCACCTCCTAGGCAGAGGGACGTTTGGTTCTGCCTCAGTGGAAACTGCCACACCTTGCATAAGAAGTTTGGGTGGCTCAGCCTGTAATCCCACGCCTTTGGGAGGCTGAGGTGAGTGGATTGCCTGAGCCCGCGGGTTCGAGACCCACCTGGGCAGCGAGACCTCATCTCTACAATAAATCAAAAAATCAGCCGGGCGTGGTAGCGCATGCCTGTAATTCCGGGCTACTCGGAAGGCTGAGGCAGAAGGATCGCCGGAGCCCAGCAGGTCGAGGCTGTGGTGGCTGGGAGCAGCCACTGCACTCCAGTCTGGGTGACAGAGTGAGACTCCAACTCAAAAAAAAACAAACAAAAAAGAAGTTTGGGTTAATGAAGGGCTGTGCCATTTAAATAACCTTCATTCCCTCTGAAAAGTTAATGCACAGGAGCACACACAGTACAGAGGTCTAGTAGGGATTAATATTTATATAATAAAAATTATATTGTGGCCTGCAAATAAGTGTTCTTTTCTTCAGTTCATTTAGGCAGCTGGCAAGTTCAAGCTACAAATATAAAACTAGAAAAGGCCGGGAGTGGTGGCTCACACCTGTAATCCCAGCACTTGGGAGGTCAAGGTGAGAGGATTAACTGAGCCCAGGAATTTGAGACCAGCCTGGACAACATGGTGAAACTTCATCTCTTGATAGATAGATAGATAGATAGATAGATAGATAGATAGATAGATAGATAGATAGATAAGCCAGGCATGGTAGTGCATGCCTGTAGTCCCAGTTACTTAGGAGGCTGAAGTGGAAGGATCACCTGAACCCAGGAGGTCGAGGCTGCAGTAGTGTGATCGTGTCATTGCACTCCAGCCTGGGTGACAGAGTGAGACTCCAACCTCCAACTTAAAAAAAAAAAAGAAAGAGAGAAAGAAAAAAAGAAAAGAAAAAGAAAACCCCAGAAGACACATTTCAGGTGCCTGAGCAGATAGCCCTAATGCAGCAAACAGAGGCAGTTGGGTGCTGCTGAGGAGTGGGATCCAGGAATGCTGCTCCATCACCTGACCCTGGGTTCTGCAGAAGGCCCACAGGTGGGGCAGGGCTGGCAAGGGAAGAGCCACTGTCCCAGCTGGCAGACTACGGTGTGACTGATGCAGATACTCCTGGACGGATGCCCCCAGGATAACCATGGTCGGCCCTCCTGCAGCCACCCCTCTTGCAAGCATGTCCTTGCCCAGAGCAGAGAGGGAATAGAAGTCCTATGGGTCCACTGCAGCACATTTCAGGGATACACATGTTGCTGGAGATAGGTCGCCTTGGGACAGTGAAAGCAGATTTTTTCCTTCATCTTTCAAACACTCTGGGTGCCTGACCCTCCTGTGGGTGATTCTGCCCCCTTGCCTGCCTCCAGCTGTGGGCAGGATAATTTATGAGTAATAAGGCACATACCCAACAGCAATGCTGGCATGAATGAAACTGGTTGCACCCACAGTGTGACACACTTCCCATATATTTTCATGTAATGCTCCCAGCAACCAGGCAGGAATGTCAAAGAGGAGAAAACTGGAGCTCAGAAACATTAACTGGTTTGACCATGGCCCCAGAGCTGGAAGGGATTTGGGGAGAAGCTTTGCCAACCATTCATTTCACAGATGGGGAGACTAAGACACCAAGAGGCATGACAACTTTCCCAGCATCAGACCTGCCCCTGGGCCCAGTGTTCTGTCCACACTACCACAGAACATTCTACCAAATTTGGAAAGCAAACAGATAAAAGCAAGGTTAGCTCAGAATGGCAGCACTCAAGCCCTTGAAGGACTCTCAGAACCCTGCCCCCAGCCCAGCCCAGGCCAGCCCAGCCCAGGCCAGCCCAGCCTTCGGCTGGAACCTTCCTCCATATCCTTACTTTTCCCCCCTTCTTTGAGTGCACTCTGTTTTGTTTCTCAGACTAAGCAGAAATCAGTCTCACTACATCCACCCTGGTTCTGCTTATGCCACAAACACAAGAAGTAGGTCTGTGGCCTCATTCACACATCCTAACTCTTCAAACTTACAATTCCAGCCGGCTCTACGTGGTCTTCCTTTTTCCAGCTAAATGTTGTGAGTTCCTTCATCTGATCCAGTGATGACAGATAGGGAGCAGCTGTAACACACCCCACTCCAAGGACATTGCAATAACCCCTCCAAGGACACTGCTGGCACTGCTGAGAGTATCCTGGATGCTGGTCCCATAAGAGAAACTTGCTGGTCATCGAGCCCAGTACTACATGCACGCAGTACTGGACTCTGAGATCACCATGGAAACAAGACACAGGACAATAATTAAACAAACTGGTCAATTAGCAACTGCAGATGGCAGTGAAAAAAATAACCAACATGCTATGATGGAGAGAGAAGGACAGCCTAAAGCCCTCTGAAGTAACCTTAAGTTAAGATCTGAAGGATTTACCAGGCTGACTGAGGGTAAGGCCAGAAGTGTTCTAGGCAGAGACACCAGCAAGCACAAAGGCCCTGAAGCAGGAGCTGAGCCCTGAGCAAGGTGGGGAGGAGGAGGAAAGGAGCTACCAGAGGGGTCTGAGCACATAGAGCCTTACAGGCCAATGTGGTGAGGACCCTGGATTTGACCCACAGAGCACTGGCACGCCATTTACAATGATTTTGTGTGTGTGTGGTAAAATACGCATAAAATTTACCATTTTAACCATTTTAAGTGATATTTAGTACATGCATAATATTGTGGAGTCATCACCTTATCTAGTTGCACATTTTCATCACCCCCAAAAGAAACCCATACCATTAAGCAACCACTCCCCGTCTCCCATTCCCTCCAGTCCCTAGCAACCACTAGTCTGCTTTTTATTTCTACGGATTTGTTGTCTGATTGGCTTCTTCTTTTTTTTTTTTTAACTTAAAATAATGTTTTCAAGGTTCATACATGTTGTACCATATATCAGTGCTTCATTCCTTTTCATGACTAAATAATATTTCACTGTCTGGATATACCACATTTTCTTTATCCATGAATCCATTAAGGGATATGTGGGTTCTTTCCATCTTTTGACTATTGTGAACAGTGCTGCTATGATCTTTCATGTACAAGCTTTTGTTTTAACACCTGTTTTCAATTCTTTTGGCTATGAGTGGAATTGCTGGGTCACAAGGGTAATTCTGTATAATGTATTGAAGAAACCACCAAACTATTTCTGACAGTGGCTGCATCATTTCACATTTCTACCAGCAGTGTATAAGGGTTCCAGTATCTCCACTTCCTGACCAATACTGTGTTTTTTTCTTTGTTATTGTTGTTGTTAGTAGCTATCCTAATTGGTGTGAAGTGGTATCTCATTGTGGTTTTGATTCACATTGCCCCAATAACTAATAATGTTATCTTTTCAGTGTTAATTAGTAAATTATAAATCATCTTTGGAAAAATGTCTATTCAAGTATTTTGCCCATTTTTTAATGGGTAATTTGTCTTTTTGTTGTTGAATTATAAGGGTTCTTTATATATTCTGGGTGCTAAATCCTTATCAAATAAATGATTTGCAAACACTCTTTCTCATTCTATGGGTTGTCTTTTCCTTTTCTTGATAGTATCCTTTAATGCACAAAATTTTTTAAAGATCCAATTTTTTATTAAAGATCCAATTTATCGATTTTTTCTTAGTTGCGTATGCTTTTGGTAGCATATCTAAAACCTCACTGCCAAATCCAAAGTCATGACAATTTTTACTCCTATTTTTTTCTTTTAAGAATTTTGTGGTTTTAGCTCTTATATTTAGGCTCTTGATTCATTTTGAGTCAATTTTTATATATAATATGAGGAAGGAGTCCAACTTCATTTTTGGAAAGCGGATAACCAGTCATTTCAGTAAGAAAATGAAGAGACCATCCTATCCCCATTGAATGAGCTTGGCACTCTTGTTGAAAATCAATTGGTCAGAGATGTATGGGTTTGTTTCTGGACTATCAATTTGATTCCACTGATCTGTATGACTATCCTTATGCCAGTACCACATTGTCTTGATTACTGTCACTTATAGTAAGTCTTGAAATTGGAAAGAGTTCTTCAACTTTGTTATTTTGTTTTTTGAGATTATTTTGACTATTTGGGATCCTCTGCAATTAATTCCATATGAAGTTTAGAATAGACTCTTCCATTTCTACGAAAAGAGTCACTGAATTTATTTATTTATTTAGAGTCAGGGTCTCACTTTGTTGCCCATACTGGAGTGCAGTGGCATGATTATGATGATCACAGCTCACAGCAGTCTTGACCTCTTGGGCTCAGCATTCTGAGTAGCAGGGACTATAGATGTGTGCCACCATGCATGGCTAGTTTTCAAAATTTGTTTGTAGAGATAAGGTTTCATTATGTTGCCCAGGCTGGTCTCAAACTCCAGGGTTCAAGCAATCCATCTGCCTTGGCCTCCTGAAGTGCTGGAATTTCAGTCATGAACCACTGCACTCGGTTCATCGAATTTTAATAGGGATTACATTGACTCTATAGACAGCTTTGGGCAGCTATCCATCTTTATAATGCTTTCCAATTCATGAACATGGAATATCTTTCCAAGAAATTCTTTCTTTTACCAATGTTTTTTTAGTTTCGATTTAGTTTTAGCCTCCTTGGCTAAATTTATTTCTAAGTATTTTATTTATTGATGCTATTTAAATGAAATTGTTTTCTTCATTTCCTTTTTGTATTGTTCTTTACAAGTGTATAGAAATACATGTGACATTTAAATGTTGGTCTTGTACCCTGTACCTTTTGCTGAATTCATTTACTAGCTCTAGTAGTTTTTTTCTGGATTATTTGGGATTTTCTACACATACGATCATGTCTGCCAATAAGAAAAGTTTACTTTCTATTCCTATTTTTTTCTTTTGTAATTTTTCGTGCCTTGTTCTACCTAGAACTTCCAGGAAAATGTTAAATAGCTGTGGGGAAAGTGTGCATCCTTGTCTCATTCCTGAAGTTAGAGGGAAAACTTAGTTTTCACCATTGAGAATGATGTTAGCTGTAAGTTACAATGCCCTTTATCATGTTGGGAAAACTGCCTTCTATTCCCAACTTGCTAAATGTTTTCATTATGAAAGGGTGTTGTATATCTATAAATGCTTTTCCTACATCAGTTGAGATGATCATGTGTGTCTTTTGCCTCTTTAATCAAATTAGTGTATTTCATTGATTGATTTTTCTATTGTTAAACCACCCTTTCATTTCTGGGATAAATTCCACTTGGTCATGGTATATAATCCTTTTAATATGCTGCTGGATTTTGTTAGTATTTTTTTGAGGGTTTTTGCATCTATATTCATAAAAGACTATAGTTTTCTTATGATGTCTGTGTGTGACTTAGATATCAGAGGTGGTCTTACAGAGTAAGTTATAAAGTGTTTCCTCCTCTTCAATTTTTTGAGAAGAGTTTGAGAAGGACTGGTGTAAATTCTTTAAATGTTTGGTAGAATTCACCCAGTGAAGCCGTCTGGTCCTGGACTTTTCTTAATTGCAAGATCTTTGATTGATGATGAAATTATTTCTTTGTCATAGGTCTGTTAAGATTTTCTATTTCTTCTTTAGTCAGTTTTGGTAATTTGTGTGTTTTTAAGAATTTGCCCATTTCATCTAGGTTATCTAATTTGTTGGCGTACAATTGTTCATAGTATTCTCTGATAATCATTTTTATTTCTGTGAGGTCAGTAGTAATGTTCCCACTTTCATTTCTGATCTTAGTATTTTGAATCTTCTCTTTTTTCTTAGTTAATCTAGTCAAAGATTTGACAATTATATTGATCTTTTTAAAGAACTAACTTTTGGGTTCATTCATTCTCTCTCTTGTTTTTCTAGTCTCTATTTCACTTCTCTCAACTCTAATCTTTATTGTTTCCTTCCTTCTGCTAGCTTTGGGTTTAGTTTGCTCTTATCTAGTTCCTTCAAGTGTAAAGGTTAGTTATTGATTTGAGATTTTTTCTTCTTTTTAATTTTTCTAACTTTCCCCTTAAAGTCATTTCCTTATTTTTAAACATAAGCTTTTATAGTTGTAAAGTTCCCTCTGGGCACTGCTTTTGCTACAGCTCATAAATTTTGACATACTGTGTTCTCATTTTGATTCACCTCAAAGTATTTTCTAATTTTCTTTGTGATTTCATCTTTGATTCACTGGTTGAGTGTGTTGTTTAATTTCTACATATTTGTACATTTTCCAGTGTTTCTTCTGTTATTGATTTCTAGCTTCATCCATCTTTGGTCAGAAAAGGCACTTCATATAATTTCAATCTTTTAAAATTTATTGAGACTTGTTTTGTGGCCTAATGCATGCTAGAGAATGTTCCAAGCGTGTCTGAGAATAAAGTGTGCTTGACTGTTGCTGAGAGGAGTGTTCTGTATATGCCTGTTAAGTCTAGTTGGTTTATAGCACCCAATAGTTTTAACCAGTATAGTTATATGATCAGATTCCCACTTTTAACATGTCCTTCTGCCTGTTGTGGAGAGCTGACTAGAGGCAGGAAGACAGTAAGAAGGCTACTGCAGATACCCAGGTAAGAGGGGATGGTGCCTGGACTAGCATGGGAAAACCTGGGGAGTAGCCAATGGTTTCAAGAGGTAAGTGGAAGTGGGAAGTAGGCTTCCTGCAGGATGAGACAGACCCTGGGATAACCCACAGGGGCCTGCCTGGAATAACATCTGTGTCCTTGACCCAGCTGGCTGCCATCAGCCAGGCCTTGGTAGAACTACACCAGGCAGTCTTCTCTCATTCAGGGCTACTCCAAGCTGACTCCAAGAAAGGCAAAAAGTTATAAACAACAATTCTCTGACATCAGCCTGAGAACTTAGTGAGGAGGACATTGCCTTAAAGAGAAGCTCACCACAAGGGTTATTTTTCAAGACATAATCAGGTGGCCCCAAACCTTCTATAAACACAAAATAGCTGCCTGAAGAATTCTCCTTCACCTACATTTGTGCTTCAAAAAGCCAAAAGGAGAGGACTCCGACCATTCCAGGCAGTACAAGGTGGCATATACTACCTTGAATTGTACCTGAATGTTTGTCTCTGTCCTGTTTCTTTGCCCAGAAGGGCTACCCCCTTGGCAACAAAAGCTTTGTGCTGTTATCATGAAATCAAGTAAGGTGAGCCTGAGGCTACTCCCTTAGGGGATCCCATCTCTTCTAGAGAAAGTTCAGGTTAGCAATCTCTAGCACTGCTCAGCTAACAGGTACTTCCTTTCCAGTTGCAAACAAAACAAAACAAAAGAACAGGAACAAAAAGGTCCTCCCACTTGCTGTTGCAGGAAAATTGTTCTAGAATGACTAATCTTATAAATGCCACCCTCTATATTATTTTCAGGAAGTTCCTAAAAAAATGAAGCCATTTTATTTATGTATGTATTTATTTATTTATCTTAGAAAGAGGAAGCTAGTTCTGTGGTAAATAGCCTCACTTGGACCATGTGGGTATTCTGAGCCCAGCTGCACCACTAGTCACAGCTTTCACTACAGTAGCTTTCTACAGGCATACAAACCAAGGCCACACATCCTGCTGGGGGTCTCAGTGCAGCCCATATCTGAAATGGCTCCAACCCTCTCCTTCACTGGAAAATGGAGTGGTACCCTGGGGACCCCTGGCCAAGCTCAGCACTCTTGCTAACACACCACAGCTACATGAGTGCTGACCCCAGGGAAACTGTCACCAAGCAGGTGACTCACTGCTCCAAATGGGTGAGACAAAAGAGAAGGCCAGACTGATATTCTATGGCCTTCCATGAGCATTGAAAAGCTAGAGCTGGGGAACAGACCCCAGTGAGGAAGACAGGGTGTGGGGCATGGTGACCAAATTCACTAGCTTGTCTCTTCCTGCTGTATGCTGGAGCTCCTTCCACAGGAGTCACTGTCTCCCAATCTAGCATGTGAGACAATCCTGGAGAGCAGGAGCTATGCCTCCCTCTCACCCGGAGCCCTGCCACACCAAAAAAACACATAGGTCTCTGGAAACACACACCATTCTGCTTATGACTTCTGAAGGATCACAGCTGCCTGACCCCTGCTCCTAGCGTGTAGACACACTTTTCACCCATCAGAAACATTTGATGTCACTCTGGGCAGGCAAGGCTGTGGGGAGGCATGGATTCTCACATACACTGTTGGCATCTCACAGTACAACCCCTGTGGAAGGCAGTTTGACATATCTCACAGAATTACAAGCGCACTCTCCCAATGACCCAGCAAGCCAGCTTCCTGGAAAGTACACTTTGTTTATACTCTTACAAGCATGAAATGAAGCACTTGCAAGTTTACTCATGGCAGTACAGTTGTGTCATGGTAAAATAAGGAAACAACCTAAATGCTCATAAACAGGCTACATGTTAAATAAACTATGATAGCTCCATACAATGAAATACTACACTGTTGTAAGAACAAAGAAGAAGCGTTTTACATACTGATAGGAAAAAAATTCCAACACACATTGCTAAATGGAAGATGATCAAAGTAGAGAACAGCATTTGTTTTGAAATAAGTACCTATCTGAATACATATGTACAGACATAAGTAACTTTGGTTGCCTCTGAGTGGGAGAGCAGGGTGCGTGGCTAAGAGACCAGGAGTCAGATACAGACTTTACTGCATAGGCTTTTGAAGCTACCAGTTTAGGAATCTTACAAAAACATTACATATTTTTAAAAATCTATTAATGTAAAAAATAAAATGCCTCACTCAGGACTTCTGAGTTGACCTCCCACCTTGGTAAAGGCAGCAGCTATGGTTAAAGAATTTTCAATCCCCATAATCAGAGACCAGAAAGGCTGGCCTGAGACACAAGTGCATTATCCTGGACTCCCACCCCCAACTGCTGCTTCTGGACCTAACCACCGCAGCATTGGGAGGGTCCACTGAAGTCTAGGTAACCAGATTTGTCCAAGGTGAGGCACACACAGCCCTTGCCCACCACAAACGTTTCCATCCCAAGAAGTGCTGCCTAGGCAGAATGGCTGAGCATCTCACTGTTAAGGAGATAATAATACCACATGGACACACCCGCCGCTCCGAGCACTCACTACCTGATTGGTTGTTCATCACACGAACAGCCTTGGCCTTGGCCAGCTCCAGGGCAGTGATCCATTGCTGCCGGTCCACCTCTGAGCTGGCCTTGAGATGGTAGCTCCTTGCCCCACTGGTCAGCAAGATACCACAAGAGTCCTCCGTGTCAATGTGCGCAGTGGACAAGTTGATGGTTCCACGGCAGGTGTGGGCCATTTCACCCTGATTTCTGTAGGACGCAAGAGGAAGGAAGGTATGAAGTGAGGCTCTCAGACTCAATAGCTCCAGACTGAAAAGATTCTCCAGGCAAATTCTTAGATCTCAGACCCTCAGAGCTGGGAGAGGTCCTGGAGTAAAAGTTGGGAGATGATGCTTACTGGGACTGACTGATCATGACTTGGTTGAAGAAAACTCCAAGGTCACATTTACCCTCCTGGTGAGAGTGGCAGAAGGATAGAAGCCTGCATCCGTGTCACATGCAGGGCATGGCTGCTGTGGTCTGAGTTCTTTCAAACACCAGGAAATGGAGAAGAGTGACTGTCCAAAGTCCCGCTAGGCAGAGCAGGCCTCGGACTCCATGTCAGGCTCTTTCTGTTAAGTATCAGGACCACTGAGTTAGAGCAGGTTGGGATCCTGCCACTAAAACTGAGATTGGAGACCAGAGACCAAGGGAGTGGATTTGGAGGCATCCCCTGTGGAGTGACCAAGGATCAGTGTTGTCCCTGATGGCTGCCCTTGTCACATCATCAGATCCACAGAGCAAGGATGCCCTCATTGCCCTCATTCTCACTTGGCTCCATAACAGATGAGTTGAAGGCACTGACCAGGTTAACACAATGCTACCTCAGGACTAAGGCATGACTGCATTTGCTACTTACAGAATTATGGAGCTAAAGGTGTCAAAGTAAGAGGTGAATAAAGTGCATGCCATTTCCAGTTGTGATCAATGTCTGGAAACAGAGATCTAATTATCACAACTGGATCTACTTAACTCACTTCCTTACATAAACGAAGGAAAATCAGAACCCCTCTTGACATAACAAATCTCTTTCCATGGAGGATGTTGGAAAAGGAAAAGGGATTTGTCAGCATTTAGTACTGCCAGTGGCAGGAGCTCATTTGGCAATTTTCTACAGCCCTAAATACTCATTTATTTCCCCTGGCTGTTTATCATCTATCATTTTCTTTATTCTTCTACCAGTTCTAAAATCAGATGACTTGACAGTCAGACATTCATCTCTTTTTGAATAGTGGTTGCCTTTTCTGATTCTCTTCTGCTTTGGTCCCATTCATTAGAGAAAACGACAGTTGAAGACAAGTCCAGCTCTTAGGAAAGTCACTCTAATTTACAAAACTGGCAAAGTTGGGCATGCCTGTTGGAAGCCTGATGCTTTAAATTAAAGGACATTTTAGGCTAGAGATTGTTCAGGAGTTAAACAGTGTAGTAACTAACCAAAAATGACTTAGCTCAAAAAGAAGAGGGGAGAGGGCAATGTTCTAGGCAGAGGGAGGAGCAGGGGCAAAGACCTCAAGGCAAGGGGAACTTCACAGCTTTCAAAGAATAGAAAAAGCTTCCTTGAACAGAGCATTAAGAACAAGAGAATAGATGAGAGAAAAATAAAACTAGAAAATCAGGCATGGATCAAAGGCAGTACCTTGTAGGCTACATTAAGGATTTAGACTCTTATCCTAAAACTAACACAGAAGCATCCTGGGCCTAAAATCAGGAAAGAAGCAGGGAAGATCAAGAGTTCCAGAAGCTCTTATAGAAAAATGGGGAATAAAGTGACTTGTGCAGGATGGGAGATGGAATGAGGTCCCTATGTGAAATCAGACCTAGGCTAGAAGTGACCCAGCAAAGATTGTAATGGATTACAACTCATCAACTAAAAAAAAAATACATGAGTCAATACTGATATAAGTAAACAACTGAAGAAATAAACAGAGGAGAGGGAATAGATATTCCTTAACAAAAGCAGATAAAATTATAAACACAAAAGTCACTAAATGCAATGTGGAATCTTGCTTTAGATTATAACATTTTTTAAAAGACTGAAAAAGAACAGTGTAATTCGAATAATATCTAGAGTATGGTTAATAGTATTGCAACAATGTTAATTTCCTGGTTTTGATAATTGTATTTTGATGAGGCAAGATGTTGCTAATATTAAGGGAAGCTAAGTGAAGAGTATATGGAAACTTTCTGCACTATTTTTTGTAACTTTTCTGTAAATCTAAGTTATTTCAAAATAAAAAATTTAATGCTGCTCTCACCTTCTTCCAAGGGTCATAGCTGATATGAAGTTTTGTGTCTAGGACTTGAACTCCCCTGCCTTCAAGCTGAGAGACCGGACTGGAGATATTTTCAATGTCACTGAAGAGCAGAACCCCAAAGGCCCATTATAGGATCTGGTTCTAGGCTGGACTCTCCAGTGGACTAGGTGGAGGCATTTTAAAAACCACTAGACCATGAAGAGTAGAGTGATAGGTGAGGCTGAGGGAAGGAGGGAGGACTTCCCAGTCAAGATGAGCCTGAAAACCCAAATTCAAGACTTGTTAAGAAAATCAACGCAAATAAAGAAGCCAACAAAGTTGACGCTCAAAAGATGAATCACTTCAAACAAAATGAAACTAACAGAACAATATGAAAGGGATTTCGCATAAATAGGTTTAGGATTCTCCAAGATGAAGCAGTAACATCAATATAAAAGGAGGGATAAGTTAATAATACAAAAGCTAATAAAAATGAAACAAGAACAGGTAGATAACAATAAAGTAACAAGAGCAATTCAGAAAATGAAATATAGCAGACTAGCTTCTCTAGTCACCCAATACCCAACTCTAAACTGAACCTTTACTCATTCTAATTATGATGATTTTTTATGAAGGGTCTTGAGAGGATTATTTTAATTTTTCAGTTTTACTTTTCTGCATTATTTGGAAGAAATGGAAGAAATAGTACAGTGAATATGTAAATTTGGGAGCTAAATGTCCTTAAGATTATCAAGGACCAATGCATTTGCTGGTCTTGGAATACAGTTCTGCTCTTTTCTCTTTAATTTAGATGCTTCATGTTCAAACCATTCTTCACCAGAAATCAAAGTATTATTTTTATCCTGTTCAGTTTTTTGAAATGCTCAATGACTTCAAACTCAGTCCTGGAAGAGCCTAAAATTCAGGAACATATCCTAAAATTCAGATTGCTGTTTGGGAGTGGCACACCTGCTCATGTTGTATATAAATGGTATGGTTTCTCCCATTGGGAATTATGGCTATGGTAACTCTCTCTATGAGGGCTGACCTTCCAGGGATACCCAATAGCTCAGATGGTGGAGAAGTTAAAACTCTACCACAGTGTACTATGGACCTGGGCTCTGCAAGCTGCAGTGGCAAGTCTTCTCCCCAAAGGACTGTGGAAGTGTGCAACAACCAAGAACCAGCTTTAGAGGCCTCACTACCAGGCCACATCCTAGAGCCTCCCAGTTGTATCAGAGTTCATATCCAAAATATATGATGATGCATCTCTTGTCATTAAAAAAAAAACATTTTTTTAAATTAGAGTGTCACTCTGTTGCCCAGGCTGGAATGCAGTGGTGCAATCATTGCTCACTGCAGTCTCAACCTCCTGGGCTAAGGTGATCCTTCTACCTCAGCATCCTGAGTAGCTAGAACAACAGGTACATATCACCATGCCCAGCTAAATGTTTTATCTTTTGTAGAGACAAGATCTCACTATGTTGCCCAGGCTGGTGTCAAACTCTTGGACTCAAGCAATCCTCCCAACTCAACCTCCTAAAATGCTGGGATTACAAGCATAAGCCACCATGCCTGGCCTCTATCATTTTTTTTAGGATACATGTTTTGAGGAATTACTTTGATATCTGATGCATTTAGAACAAATAGAAACAAAATATGAAACACCTGCTGTATAATTTCACTGCAAGAGAACTTAGTACAAGCAATATCCTATTAAGTGAGCTACATCGACTCTCAACAAAATAATACTCAGTAGTGACCCCAATCAAGTTCTCGTCTCTGGCAAAGATATCAGCTGTCAGAACTTGGAAGTGAAAAATAGTTAATATAGCACTCTAAGCCGTGAAGACCAGCTGTGATTAGTGACTAACACAGCTGTATTAGACACAAACCTTGTGCATAGTCCCTTCACCACCTCCTCCATTCCCTCTTTTAGTCCCCCATTTAGGTCAAGTCACCACTCCATTTCTGCACTTGGGAGAAGTGCTGCATCTCAGTGTACAGAATCTGGCTTCTTCCACCAAGAAGCTGAGTTTTTGCAACCCACAGCATGGACGTGCTAGAGTCTCAGAGGTTAAACACTGAACAGTGGGAAATGGGAAGTGACTGGGAACCAGACAGGTAAATACTCCTCACTTATCCCCCCTGCAAATCTCTCTAAGGTGTCCTTGCTAACCTTCTGGAGAAATCCACAAGCCTAGAGAACATAAGTGGCCTGAGTGGCCCTTGCAGTTTGCTGTGAAGTGGTGGCTACCCCGAAGGCATCACATCCCTTTACATCTTTCCCTTGCCTTTCTTCCCCTTTTGCCTCCACAATACCAAGGCTCAGCTTGCTAATCCACTGAGTTCCCTGCATGCCAGCAGTAGAGACCAGCACCAGACCCTCCCTGATATGGTCAATTCCTTGGAAAGAACCAGACAGCTGCCAACTATATCAGACCCCTTCCATCTTGGAGAAATAGCAATTTGCCCTTAATGAAATCGATGCACTTTCTGGTATTGGGGTTGCCTTCCCTGCCTGTGGCCCCTCAAGCAGCTCCAGGGTCCAAAGTTCCCAAAAGCCTTGTCTGTTGGAATGAACTCCCATACAACAACAGTGGCAGACCAAGCAGCCCATTTCTGCCAAGGAGGTAAACCAATGACTTTTGAGCATGGATTCACTGGTCTCACGTGAACCCAGCCATCCCTTGGCGGCAGCCTGCCTGACAAAACAATGGGATGGCCTCCTGAAGGCTCAGTTGTGGCACTGACTGGGGAAATGTCCCTCAGGCTTGAGTTTCTGTCCTCTAGAATGCAGTATCTGCCTTGAACTGACAACTGGTATCTGGTGTCCTGTCCCCCATAGTTACAACAGACTGGTCCAGGAGTGGCCTTGCTCACTGTCACACATCCACCCTTTGTGGGGCTTGGGCTTCCCATCTTGGCACACTTAGCCTTAGCTGGGTTAGAGGATCTAGTCCAGGGGTAGGGGGGTGGATGTGACACAACAAGGCTTCCACTGAACTGGAAGCTGACAGTACCAACTGACCACCTTCAGCTCCTCATGCCAGTAACCAACAAAGAGTGAAATGACTCTGCTGTCAAAGTTCGCTGATCCTAACTGCTACGAGGAGTTGGGTTAGCGGCCCATAGGAATGGGAGAAGAATGTCTGGAATAGAACCCAGAGGATTCTCTGGGATATCTCTTTATGCTTCCATGGCTTAATGGCTGTTAATGGGCAAAGTCAACACCACACTCAGACCCCTCAGGGCAAATGGTACAGACCAGTCAGAGAGCTGGCAGCAAGTGAAGAGGGTCTAGAATGGACAGTGGAGGAGGAAGATGATGACTGTCAATGACAGTGTTGGGGCCAGACACAGAAGCGGCAAATGAGCTTGTTTCATCTTACTACGCTCTTCCAGGCAACCCCCAAAGGCCACCACCAGGAAGAGGCCTCTGTCACTGATTGAACTTGTGCCTCTCTGCTCAGGGAAGGGATAGAATGTTTCTGTTCTCCAAGGAATGGGGGTTGCCACATTGGAATAGGAGAGTTGATAGCATGGAAGGCACGAGCAGACCTGAGTAGCACAAGGTGTGGACTGTATGGACACAAACCTTGTGCACCTTCTCAGATTCCCTCAGCATCTCCTTTGTCTCTCTTGGTTGGCACCTAATTCACAGCAAGGCGTGAATGTCAACTTCTGGACTTCCATGAAATTTCACAGTGGGAAACGGGAGATGAAAGTAAATAGGACAGATAAATCCTCCTTCTGTGGATAGCTCTGAGTTGTGTTTTCTCCTTGCACACCATCTGGAAAAGTCTATGTGCCAGGAAAACATGCTTCCTGAGCAAACCATTGTGTCTCTCTGTAGCTCTCTGTGAAATGACACCCAGTAAGGTAATACACTGGGTGGTCACTTTTATCTTTCCTCAGGCTCCCTTGTTGGTGTCTCACTGCCCTGCGATTGCATCTCCCAAACAAAATGTCAGCTCTTTAATCCTTGCCTCAAGCTATGTTTTCTAGAGGACCTTCACAAGAAGTGTCCATGGGTAAGAAAAAAATGAACAGGGCAGAAAATTTAAATGCAGACACACAGAAAGACAAAAGGTACTACTCTGAAGCAAAACACTTAGCCTTCTGTGTAACTTTCATTCCACACAAGCTCATGCTGACCCTGATTTACTTGTTAAATTTCCATCCAATCTTCCGGATTCTAATTCAGCAAGCACTTCCTATGAGCTACTATATATATAAAGGAACTGTGCTAGAAACTGGGGAGCGGGTAGATATAAAAATAAATAAGGCACATTTTTCTGGCCTAAAAGAACATTTTAGCATGTGAAGGAGACAGGCTTATAAGTTGCAAGCCACCATTTAATAATAAACAAAGGAAAACAAATTAAAAAATAAAGGGGTGTTCACCTCACCTATAAATCCAGTGCATTGGGAAGCCGAGGCAAGAGAACTGCTTGAGTCCAAGAATTGGAGACGAGCCTGCGCAACATGGAGAGACCTCGTCTCTACTTGGTGGCATGTGCCTGAAATCTCAGCTACTTGGGAGGCTGAGGTGGAAGGATCACGTGAGCCCAGGAGGTCAAGACTGCTGTGAGCTGTGACCCGGCCACTGCACTTCAACCTGGGCAACAAAGTGAGACTCTGACTCAAAAACAAAAGCAAAAACAAATTCAAAATGGAGGGATAAGCTGCCAGTGGTGGGAACTGAGGAAACTGAACGACCCTTCCTGTCCAAGAGGGATCAAGGAGGTATACTAAAACATCCAGTCTCAAAAGATGAGGGGACTTTGTCCAGGAAAGGACTAGGAAGAGAGACAGACCTGTGTAGAGCAGCAGAGTAGAAGCATGTGGTTCTAAGGAAGGCCAGGGCTCCAGGGCAGCCAAAAGAGAGAACCCAACCATGGCCTGGTCATCATGGTCTTAATAGATGAACTGCATGCCCAGAAAGATATGCTGAAATCTAACCCTCAGTATCTGTGAATGTGACCTTATTTAGAAATAGGGTCTTTGAAAATATATCAAGTTATGGTGAAGTCATTAGGATGGGCCCTAATCCAATATGACTCGTGTCCTCATAGGGAGAGAAAAAGAGACATAGAGACACATAGGAGGAACAGATGGAGGAACAGATAGGTGTAATGGAGATGGAGGAGACAATGGAGGAACAGATAGGTATAATGCATCATCTTCTAACACCAGAAGCTAGGAATGCCTAGAATAGATTCTCCCCTAGAAACTTCAGAGCGAGCACGACATTGATTTTAAACTTTTAACCCATGTGCATGTCAATGCCTTGACTGTGTACTTCTGCCTCTAGAACTGCGAGATAATGAGTTTCTGTTGTTTTAAACCACCCAGTTTGTAATAGTTTGTTCCAGCAGCCCTCGGACACTTACACAATGAGTGGAGGAAGAACATCAGAACAGATGAATGGAGAAATGACCTTCCCGAAGCTCAGATGCAGCTGCACTGGTTTATTTTTGTGCGGCAATCATGGGAGCAGCAATGTTAAACCTCCACACAGTTCCTGCCTAGAATACTACGCCACTGTGGCATCCATATGGCTCCTCTCTGTCCTGGAGCAGCCATGCCACAGAGCCGCTCAGAGTTTTTCACCTCTTCCCTTCTCCCCCCAGGTTTCCTTTGCACACTCAATAGCCAGCAGAGCTGGCCAGATGATGCACACAGGCAGCACTCAACACCACAAATGTCAGTGATTGCCCATCAAACAGAAGCACCTACTTATGTGGCATTCACTTTCAGAGATGAGACTATCACTATGAGACCTGACATCATTTCATTTTCCTTCTGGCCTGATTTTTTGCCATTTAAAATTTCCCTTGAGAAATGTTCAATAGATACTGCTACAAGGACATTCCTAATGCAATTTTTAAAATAAAAATAAAAAAGCAGACTCAGAAGTCATTCTCTCATTACTGAAAGTCATGTCACTACATTTTTAAACAGAGGATGACATAGTAATTTATAAAGCAAGGCATTTTTATCAATACAACTGACATCTATGTAGTGTTTCACTTCTTATGGAAGACCATCACAAATATGACTCTCTTGATCCTCACAAGGGCTTGTAAATTGGACAGAGTAGACATGGAGTCATTTAGAAATGTTTATCAAGTATATTCTATTTGACAGGCATAGCTCTAGCAGGAAATTAACCCCGTTTTACAGTCAAGAAAATGAAGAAGGCCAGGAAAAGATAAGTCACATGCCCCAGTCCAAAGAAATAGTAAATACCAAAGACAGAACTAGAATTAGGGTTTTTGTTGTTGTTGTTGTTGTTGTTTTGTCGTCAGCACAGGGCTCTTTCCATGGAGTATACTAGGGTACCTGTCCAGAAATAATGTTCTAGTTTACTTGGTCACTGTATCCTCTGCTTACAAGCTAAAATGCAAGTTCTATGAGATGCAGACCTGGCCTGTCTCATCCCTGCCCAGCTCGGAGCTAACACATGGTGAGATATATTATGTCCACACAAAAACCTGCCTATGAATTTTGTAGCAGCTGTATTCATAATTGCCAAAACATGGGAGCAACCAAAATGTCCTTCAGCAGTTGAATAGGTAAACTGTGGTATGTCCAGACAGTGGAATATAATTCAGAGCTAAAAAGAAATTAGCTACTAAATCACGAAAAGACATGGAGGAACTTTAAATGTATATTATGAAGGGAAAGAAGCCAATCTGAAAAGACTATACATTGTGTGATCCCAATTACACTACCTTCTGGAAAAGGCGAACTATGGTGACAGTAAAAAGATGAGTGGTTGCCAGGGGTTAGAGGAGAGGGAGGGATGAAGAGGCAGAGCACAGACTGATTTTAAAGATACTGAAAACACCTTGTATGATACCATAACGGTGGATACATATTATTATACATTTGTCCAAATCCATAGAAGGTACAATACCAAGAGTGAACCCTAATGTAAACTACAGACTATGGGTGATAATGACATGTCAATGTAGGTTCAGCAATCATAAAAAATGTACCATGCTGTTGGGATATGTTGGCAATGAGGGAAGGTCTGCATTGTGGGGAAGGGGGCATGTGGGAAATCTCTGTACTTCTGCTCAATTTTGCTGTGAACCTAAAACTGTTCTAAATAAATAAATAATTTTTTAAAATTCTGAGAAAAAATGTCAACCAATTACAATGGAGGAAGCTTATTTGGACCCTGATATCTAGAAACTGTTTTTTATATATATATATATATGGAGAGAGAGAGAGAGAGAGGAGAGAGAGATTTTAGTATTGACTAGATATCTGATAATATTAAGTAATTATTGTTAAATTTTTAGGTATGTTAATATTATTTTGATTACTTAAAAATCCTTCATCTCTAAAGAGAAACAGACTGTACTGAAATATTTATAAATAAAACTTAAATACGTGTGAGACTTGATTCAATTAAATGAGTATGGGAGGACCACAGATTGACCCTAAAGTAAGACACTGGGTGATGAGGACAAAGTGTTCATTATACCAACATCCTTACTTTTATATATTTTTTAAATATCTGAAATTTTAAAAATGTATAAATATCCTATTTTAAATATTCCCTGTGTGCAGCCATGATAAACAGCAGAGCTGAACAGCTTCAGTGACACAGGGGACCTCTTGAGACCCAAGAAGCAGGCACTGGAATGAGGCTGTGTGCTAAGTATCTCATGATGAGAAGCTAGGAGATGGCGGGTCTCTAGGGCACAGGGCTGAGTCTATTTTGAGCACAGTCGTGGGCCTATAAATCCAGGTTCTCCTACACAGAACAATTCAGGATACTTGAATAGATTTGTTTTTTAAATCATCACATAATCTCTGTAGCCGCAGCTACAATCTGCAGGATAGCTCCTGCAACCTAGATTCTTTCTTCCACAAGTGATCTGTTACCTTAAAAATCCAGCAGCACAAAAACATACCAAATAAAATATTACACTAAGCAAAGAAGGCTCTAAAAAAGAAAACCAGTTACCAAGCCGAGTGAAAGATTGAAATGCCACGGATTAGAGATAATTAAGGAAACACTTAAC
Organism: Carlito syrichta; assembly: GCF_000164805.1. Taxonomy (NCBI): domain Eukaryota; kingdom Metazoa; phylum Chordata; class Mammalia; order Primates; family Tarsiidae; genus Carlito; species Carlito syrichta. Next base: position 562,115 of record NW_007246372.1, on the reverse strand, counting down.
TCCAAATTTACCACCAAGACCAATTACAAATTTAAATGCTCAGATTACAATATGAGTGTACAGATCTGATGGGGAAACATATAATTTATTCAGGAATTCTACTTCTTCCTTTTATGGCCTCCAGTATTATAGGCACTGACATTAATATTCAATGAAATAATCTTATATAAAAGCAACTCCCATGAAGCTTTGCTTGTCCCAGAAATGGCAAGTAAACTCCTGTCAAAACATGACAGCAGCCTACAAAACTAAAGACCCCACACCACCGGCAGTTGTAGACTCCCAAAATAGAGTCTGTAAGTGTAAGACAACCTTTGCCTCTGCTAGGCACGTTCATCCTTCATTCAGACACTGAACCAGCCCCTCTAAGATAAAAAGTACAGTCATGTAGAAGGTATAAGACCAGCTGTGAGTGACAGAGAAACATCCCAGTGAGGACAAATGTTGCCCAGAAACTTAGATCATCAAAGGAAGAAGTTAATGAACAGACTGTGGTATTTACTGAGGGCCTGCCAAGGCCAGGCCAGGCCATGGGTTCAAAGTGGTGAACAAGATAGATGAGGTCCAGGCATCCATGGAGCAAACACTCTACTGGGCCCCCGTAGAACCCAATAACAGGGTATGACCTTCCTTCTCCCATCCACCATTTGGACTGAACAAGAGAAAGGCCCTATCAGCAGAGAGTGGTCTCCCCATGACAAGGTTCCTGAACCACAGGATAATCCACAGGCTCGCTACTCCCCTGAGGAGGGCTCAACTATGTCTTCCTCATCCTCTGGCAAATCTAGCCCTGATCTCTTTAACTGTACCAGTTAAACAGAAGCGTGGGAGTTAAACAGGAGGTTCTCATTAGTTAAGCATCCATTGCTAGCAAAATCCTTACATTCAAAAACATCCCTTTCACTTATGAAATAGTACAGCCACGCAGGGCTGTTTACAGATGAGGAAAGTAAGGGTCATAGAGGTTTGGAGCCTTCCTCCCACACTAAGCAGGGCTCACTTGTGTAACCAACAGGATATTGTGGAAATTGAGTGTGACTTCAAGGGAGGCAGGTTGTGGTTCCCGTCTTGCTCTGTCTTGGATCACTGTCCCTTGGAAAAGCCAGCTGCCATGTTGTGAGAACACACAAGTAGTCCTTTGGAGAAATCCACAGGGCGAGGAATTGAGGCCTACTGCCAATTGCCAGGACCACTTTGTCAGGCATGTGAATGAGCCACCTTAGAAGTGGAGCCTGCAGGCCCAATGAGGCCTTCAAATGATTGTAGCCCGCATGACAAATCCTGAACCAGAATCACCCCAACTAACCACCCACTCATGAATTCCTGACCCATGGAAACTGTGATAATGTTTATGGTTGTCTTAAGCTGCTACATTTTGAGGTGATTTGTTATGCTACAATAAATAATATGCAGGGTCACTGAGCCAGCCTCTCTGAAGATGAAAAGTACAGCCATGGAGAGGGCATAAGACCAGCAATGAGTGACAGAGAAACATCCCAGTGAGGACAAATGTTCCCCGGAAACCTATTTCAGATCATCAGAGAAAGAATTTTCTAACATTCACAGTGTATAAGGAACAACCTCTGGGGAGAGAGAGGTTTGCTCTCTATCACTAGAGAAGTTTGCTCAGATAGCTGGCACAATGACTTTTGAGTTCCTTTCCTACCTAGAGATTCTTCTGCTTTCACACCATGCAACTTAACCAGGGACATAGAAAAATCTTGTCTGCTTCCAGGCACCCATGATATATCTGTGCAGTGTGCAGCCAGCTAAGAGTTACTAAACACTGATTTATTGCAGACAGGGCCTTCTGGGAAAAAACACAAAACATGAGCTACCATGCAGTTGCACATACACATATAATGTGACATGTTGCCACAAAGCACAAACTGGGGCTGAAAGGGAAGAAGAGGCAAGAGGGGTGCAGCCTGAAGCCAGGGTTAACATCTAAAGGGCTGTGAGGCACTCAGATAAGGCACAATAGAAATCAGCTCAGAGGTTAAGAACACTCTAATCCCATCTCTAGGAGACTCAGTAAGCTGAAAGACAAAATCAATTCAGGAGAACTCAGGACAACTCAGGAGAAATGCAGGATTCAGAAGAAAATTGCTTCTGTGCCTGTGTCTAACAAAATAGTTTCATTTTCTAAAAGTGAAAATTCAAAGAAGCTGCCTCTCTTGTCATGGGAACAGTTCAGCAAAAGGTGGTGTCCCCACTCAGTCCTCTTGCAAGTCTCCCAATACTGGGAACCGGACACAACATCACCCTGTTCCCATGCTGCCCAGGGACTCAGGAGCAAGGGCTCTTACCATCAATGGACCAGATCTGTAAGTGACAGCAGTAAAAAAAGGGGGTGGTGGGGAGACAATCATGTGGATGTCATGCTTTCAACTTTCAAGTTGCAAAGTTGCAACTCCAACTGCAGTTCCAAAGGCCTGTGCCCCCAGGGACAGGAAGGCCAGTGAACACCTGTGGCCCAGGAAAAGCATCCCTTATTCTTTCACTACTGTGTTAACTCCCAGCTTCCCAGTCACCTGGATGCAGAAGTCCAAGTCATTGAGTCAATAGACATTTCCTGAATGTCTTGATGTGCCAACCCCAGTGCCAGGCATAGGTCATCTTTACTATCTCATTTCTTCTCCCTTTCTTTCAACTGGCTCCTCATCAAATTTTCAGGAAGGTGAGACTGGAAGGAACAGAGATCACCTAGCCCAGTACTCTTATTTTAAAAAATTAATTAATCTATTTTTTGAGTCAGAGTCTCACTGTGTCACCCAGGCTGGAGTGCAGTAACATGATCACAGTTCACCATAGCCATGACCTCCTGGGCTCAGATGGTCCTCCCACCTCAGCCTCCCAAGTGGCTGGGACTATAGGTATGTACCACCATGTCCAGCTATCTTATTTTACAGATGAAGAGGCTAACGGGTGTGATCATTGGAAGGGAGGTTAGAGACTGTGATGGACTGAAGCATTTCCCCCACCTTTTTTTTTTAAACACATTTCTTGAACTACAATTATATGTCATCCTTGCCGCAGGTCTTTGCAGAATCACCCACTGGAGCACTGAGTGGGCATCTCCCCACCCCATGATAATGGACTAGACCATGTGCCTTGATTTGTCCAATGGACTGTGGAGTGGAATGAGGGTATACAGGCTCAAACTGGGGTGTTGTGGCTCCCACTGCACCTCGGCCATCATGGTATGAAAACGCCCCCACTTGCCTGCTTCCAGGTGCCACTGCCTGAAGGAGATTTGTCCCTGTCATGTGCAGACACTCAAGCAAAAGTAAACCACTGCTGCTTTAACCTCTGAGTTTAAATCTGAGCTGGAGGTCATCATCCTAAGTAAACTGACTAAGAAACAGAAAACCAAATACTGCATGTTCTCACTCATGTGTGAGAGCTAAAGAGCCACAAAGATGGAAGTAATAGACATTGGGGACACCAATAAGGGGAGAGGAGAAAGGGGTGTTAGGGTTCTGAAACTACCTAAGGGGCACAATGCTCACTATCTGGGGAATGGGCCACCTGAGACCCAATCCCTACCACTGCACAATATGTCCATGTAACAAACACACATGTGTACCCCTGAAACTAAAAAAAAAAAATCGTCTCTGGGTGATTTGTTTTGCAGCTGCCTAATCCAGAAGCATAAGTGAGCTGAGGATGCAGTTCTAACTCCCACCCACTCCTCTTGTGTCAGGATACACACTAAGCTCATTGTCACTGGAGTGTAAAAGTAGAAAAAGAGATCAGCAGGAGATGATGCTGGAGACGCAGAGAGGAGGCTGGTCCTGCTGGGAGCCGTGGTTGTCTGTGCTGGGATAAATGGAAGATGAATAAGGAAACTCTAAGTGTCAAAATGAAATTCTCTATCAGCAATCTTTGTAAGCAATCTAAGTTTCTACTTTTGATCTCCATCCACTTTCTCACAGGCTATCACAATCACTCTTTTTGTAAGTAGAGGGCTTTGTAGTTAGTTAGTGAAGCCTAGAGATGTGAGTAGGGACCTTAAGGTCTTGGATTTAACTTCCCATGGTTCCAGAAGACAGAGCTGCAGCTGGGCATTAGAAACAACACACTGTCATATCCAATTAGAGTAGGAGTTTTTCAAAAGGGTTTTCTTTTCACTCTCACGTATATGGTCAAATGATCTTTGACAAAGATGCCAAGAGCACTTAACAGGGAAGGGACAGTCTCTTCAACAAATGGTGCATGCAAAAGAATGAAGTTGGATCCTTATCTTATACTGTATGCAAACATTAAATCAAAATGGATTAAAGACCAAAATGCAACACCCATACAACTCCTAGAAAAAAACATAGGGGTAAAGCTTCATGACACTGGACTTGACAATGACTTCTTGGCTATGACACCAAAAGCACAGGCAACAAAAGCAAAAACAGACAAATAAGACTAGGTCATACTTAAAAACTTTTGAGAATCAAAGCACACAATCCGTAGGGTAAAAAGGAAACCTATGAAATAGGAGAAAATATTTGCAAATCATGTATCTGACAAGAGGTTAATGTCCAGGATATAAAAAGAACTTCTGCAACTCAAAAAACCATAAAAATCAAATAACTGATTTAAAAATGAGCAAAGGATTTGAATAAACATTTCTCCAAAGATGGTATAAATGATTAACAAGCATGTGAAAAAGTACTCAACATCACATATCATCACAAAAATGCAAATCAAATCACAATTAAATATCACTGAATACCCACCAGGATGACTGCTATCAAAAGCAAAGACAAAAACAAAACAAATATAAAATAAAGTGTTGGCAAGGATGTGGAGAAATTGGAACCTTTAAGCAACATTGTTGGTAGGAATGTAAAATGGTATACCACTATAGAAAACTGTACAGAGGTTCCTCAGAAAATTAAAAATAGAACTATCATATGCTACAGCAATCCTTCTTCAGGGTATCTATTCAAAAGAATCAAAAGACTTGAAAGGAGTTTACAAATATCATACCAGCACTACTCAAAATAGCCAAGAGGTGGAAGCACCCAAAATGTGCATTGATGAATAAATGGATAAACAAAATTATATATATATAATTAATATATAGTACATATAAAAAGCTTAGCTTTTTTATTTTTTATTTTTCTCATTAAACTTTGTTTTAATGGGTCTCAAAATTCTGTGATAGATTTTTGGTCAAGTTGTTTCCATTAAAAAGTATTGATTTCAAAAACTAGTAACTTAAAACTGCCACATGCAAAAAAAAAACCCCAAAATGGTTCCCAAAACATTCTCCTTTCCTTCTGAAAGTTTTACCACACATTGTTATCATTAACCAGTCTTTTACTATTACACTTAAGTGGCCGATTGAAACAAACAGTTTTTAGACTGTTCTTCCATCACTGATTAAGACTGGGGTGGCAGGTACTAGGAATAATATTCATTTAGCCTTCTGAGCTTTCTGGGCAGACTTGGTGACCTTGCCAGCAGCCTTCTTGTCCATGCTTTGATGATACCCACGGCAACTGTCTGCCTCAAACCACAGATGGCAAAATGAACCAGAGGAGGATAGTCAGAGAAGCTCTCCACATACATGGGCTTGCCAGGAACCATATCAACGATGGCAGCACCAACAGACTTCAAGAATTTAGGGCCATCTTCCAGCTTCTTATCAGAACAGCGATCAATCTTTTCCTTCAGCTCAGCAAACTTGCATGCAATGTGAGCCGCGTGACAATCCAGTACAGGGACATAGCCAGCACTGATTTGGCCTGGATGGTTCAGGATAATCACCTGAGCTGTGTAGCCAGCTACTTCCATTGATGGATCATTTTTACAGTCACCAGCAACACTGCCATGACTAATATCTTTGACAAACACATTCTTGACACTGAAGCCCACGTTGTCCCCAGGAAGAGCTTCACTCAAAGCTTCATGGTGCAATTCAGCAGACTTTATTTCAGTTGTAACATTGACTGGAACAAAGGTGACCATCACGCCAGGTTTGAGAACCCCTGTCTCCACTTGGCTCACAGAGACAGTAACAATACCGCCAATCTTGTAGACATCCTGGAGAGGCAGATGCCAGGGCTTGTCAGTGGAACGAGTTGGTGGCAGGATGCAGTCCAGAGTTTCAAACAGCATGGTTCCACTGGCATTACCATCCTTACAGGTGACTTTCCATTCCTTGAACCAAGGCATGTTAGCACTTGGCTCCAGCATGTTGTCACCATTCCAACCAGAAATTGGCACAAATGCTACTGTGTCAGGATTGTAGCCAGTGCACTTAATGTAAGTGCTGACTTCTTTAACAATTTATTTGTATCTCTTCTAGCTATAGGGTGGCTCAGTGGAATCCATTTTGTTAACACCAACAATTAGTTGCTTCACACCAGTGTGTAAGCCAGGAGGGCATGCTCACAGGTCTGCCTGTTTTGGAGACGCTAGCTTCAAATTTACTAACACCAACAGCAACAATTAGGACAGCACAGTCAGCCAGAGATGTGCCTGTAATCATGTTTTTGATGAAGTCTCTGTGTCCTGGGGCATCAGTGATAGTGACATAGTACTTGCTGGTCTCAAATTTCCACAGGGAGATATCAATGGCGACACCATGTTCACACTCAGTTTTCAGTTTATCCAAGACCCAGGCATACTTGAAGGAGCCCTTTCCCATCTCAGCAGCCTCCTTCTCGAATTTCGTAATAGTTCTTTTGTCGATGCTGCCACATTTGTAGATCAGGTGACCAGTAGTGGTAGACTCGCCTGAATCGACGTGTCCAATGATTCCTTTCCCATTTGGGCCTTTAGGGGAGGTTTTCACAACACCTCTGGCAGCAAACTCATTGTGAAAAAGCAAAACTTAGCTTTAAAAAGGAAAGAGATTCTGTCACATGCCACAACATGGATGAACCTCAAGACATCATGTTAAGTTAAATAAGCCAGACATGAAATGACAAATACTATGTAATTCCATTTTTATGAGGTACCTAAAGCAGTCAAATTCATAGAAACAGGAAGTAGAATGGTGATTACCAGGGGCTAGGGGTGAAGAAAATAAAAGGAGGAGTTATTTAATGAGCTAGAGTTTCATCTTTTCAAGATGAAAAAGTTCTGGAGATCTGTTTTACAAAAATGTGAATATACTTAATATACTGAATATACTACTGAGCTGTACACTTAAAAATAGTTACGATGGCAAACTTTATGTTATATGTTTTTACCATCATAAAAAATCACAAGGAAAGGAAATCAATATGGAAGAGATATCTACACTCCCATGATTATTGCAGCACTGTTCGCAATGGCCAAGATATAGAATCAACCTAAATGTCCATCAACAAATGAATGAATAAAAAAAATGTGAGTCGAGCTTGATGGCTCAGCCTGTAATCCCGCGCTTTGGCAGGCTGAGGTGAGTGGATTGCCTGAGCCTGCAGGTTCGAGACCCGCCTGGGCAACTTGGAGAGACCTAATGTCTACAATTAAAAAAAAAAATTAGCTGGGTGTGGTAGTGCGTGGCTGTAGTTCCGGCTACTTGGAAGGCTGAGGCTGAAAGATCGCCGGAGCCCAGCGGG
>NW_007246372.1:543030-554501 GCF_000164805.1 Carlito syrichta | reverse complement strand
AAGAAAGAAAGGAAAAAGAAAATGTGGTATATATACACAATGGAAAAGATTTCAACAAAAAAAAGAATGAAATCCTGTCATTCACAGCAACATCAATGAGCGTGTAGGATATTATGTTAAGTGAAATATACCAGGCACAGAAAGATAAATCCTTAGGATCTCACTCATATGTGAAAGCTAAAAAAGTTGATCTCACAGAAGTAGAAAGTAAAATAGTAGTAGAGGCTGGGAAGGGTAGAGGGAAGTAGGGGAGAAATAAAGGTAAATTGACAGATACAAAATTACAGTTAGCTAGGAGGAATAAATTCTAGTATTCTATAGCACTGTAGAGGTAATTACAGTTAACAACAATTTACTGTATATTTTTTCAAGTAGCTAGAAGACAGGATTTTGAATGTTCCCAAAAACAAAGAAATGATAAAATTTGAGGTGATGGATATGCTAATTATCCTGATTTGATCATTACACATTGTATACATGTATCAAAATATCACACCACACCCCATAAATATGGACACATTACAATATACACATTGTATACATGCACCAAAATATCACAGTGTACCTCAAAAATATGAGCTAGGAGAGGAGAAGCCCACAAAATGCTTGTTGAACTGAAATGTGCTCAAGCTTTCCCACCTCACTCTCTTGCTCTGGAAGGAGGAGGCCAGATGTATACTATATATTTGATTTATACAGAGCTAGGAAATATATGTAATATATATAAATATGAACATACATATGTATATCTATATCAAACAAACATTATATAAATATATAATTCCTAGCTCTCTGTAAAATGAATATATATTTCCTAGATTTTGAAAAACAAATATAAAACCTATATAAATATAAGTGTGTGTGTGTGTGTATACACACACACACACACACACACACACACACACATATGTATATATATACATATATTTCCTAGCTCTATATACTACAAAGACCTAGAGACAGTGACCAACCTGGTGGCAATGACCCCTCATGGCACCAAGATTATGATCGCCAAACACCATTTTCCACCAAACAGAAATGGGGCTCCTTGGAGAAATGACTGAGGCAAGTACAAGAAAAGCCGAGAACATCTTTTCAAGGCAGTCAGGAAAGAAGCTATCAATATTATCAGGGTCCTCCTAAAGGCCTCCAGAGCCAACTTGAAGAGGCTCCCACTAACAAAGACAAAGCAGGACAACATGAGCATCATGAAAGATAGTAAGGGTAGTGGGCTGAAACACATCAAATACGCTCATATTCATGAGACTATAGTGACACTTTTAAAAAATTACAAGTAATTGGCTACTATTGGAAGAGAAGGACCAACTCATTATTTTGAAAATGTGTGAATAGAGGGAAACAATCAGTCACTGATTCTGCTTTTTCTGTGTCAACTGTATCCCTGAGTAACCAAAGAATTGTAGATGTGGTGAAGTTTCTCTTTATAGAAGTATTCCCATAAGGATGAAATGATAGGATTAGACTAATCTAAGATCGATCATCACTAGCTGCTAACATCACAAAGAGAGATGCCACCAGACATTATGAGCTCCTGATGAAAGAAAACCACCTGTTCTAAGGCTCTAAGTTCATCTACCAAACTAAGAAATCATAGAGGACAGGAACATGTTAACCAATAACCAGAGAATGACATCAGCAAAATCCACACTCTGGGAAATTCTGTGTGTAGACCTTAGATGGGTCCTGATACAAACAAATGTATCAAAATAAATAAATAAAATGACATTTGAGATTATTTTAATTTATGACATTTGAGACTATTGAAACTGTGAACACTGATTGGCTATTTGATGACAATAAGGAATTATTATTGTTTTAGTTGTAAGAATGGCATTGAAAATATATATCCTTACCCTTTAGAGATACATACTAAAACATTTACAGGTGAAATACAATATTTGAGATGTACTTCAAAATGATATTAGAGGGGGACTGAGATAAAACAAGATTGGCCTAGAAGTTAATAATTGTTGATACTAGGTATTGGGTGCTTGGGGGATTGTTATGCTATTATCTGCTTTTATATATGTTTAAAATTCTTCATAACAAAGAGTTTTAAATATAAATTAATACAATGCGCTCTTATAGCCTCACATATCCTTGACTCATGCTAAGCCTTAGAAAAGGGTCTGGCCAGGTACAGTGGTTCACACCTGTGATCCCAGCACTTTGGGAGGTCAAGGAAGAGGGATTCCTAGAACCCAGAAACTTGACACCAGCCTGGGCAACATAGCAAGACTTTGTCTCTACAAAAAAAAACCCAAAAAACCAAAATTAGCTGGGTGTGGTGGAATGTGCCTGTAGTACCAACTACTCGGGAGGCTAAGGCAGAAGGATTGCCTGAGCCCAGGAGACCAAGGTTGCAATAAGCTGTGATTGTGCCACTGCATTCCAGCCTAGACGACAGAGTGAGACACCAGCTCAAAAAAGAAAAAAGAAAAAAAAGAGAGAGAGAAAGGCCTGAACAGGAGTCCGAGGCTGCAGTGAGCTATGATCATGTCACTACACTCCAGCCTGAATGACAGAGTGAGACCTTATCTTGAAAGGAAGGAAGGAAGGGAGGGAGAGAGGAAGCTGAAAAAGCTGGACTATGTGTAGCCCCCTGTGATCACTTTGTTCTCCCAGCAATTCAATGACTGCCCCGGGGCTACTACATTGGTCCAGGCTGCATGTTAGGTCTTTATAATATAAAAAATATCATAATTACAAAGTGCTTTTTCTATAAAAACACTTCACTAAAACTTGAGAGTCTACTAAGCACAAGGCCCTATGCCCAGCACTCTAGAGGACACTACATTGAGAAGGCATGGCCCCATGTTCTGGTAGGGAGAAGGGAGGTGCCAGTCTAGTGGAGAGAGATGGACAAACTACCAGCTCACAAGGGTGCATGGCCAAATGAGACAATACACAAAAGGGCATCCAGAAGAAGGACAGTTCCTCCAGACAATTGTAGGGGAATCCTGGTAGGCACATGATGAGATAACCTGGAATTAAGACGCCTAGCTAGGATTTCAGTCCCAACGAGGAGGGATCCTGGCTGAAGGCGTGGCAGGTGTGAAGACCTGAAGGGGAGAGTGAAAGGCATGTGGTTTGTGAAGGGGGAGTAAGGTCAGCTGATTGGAAGAAGGGTTGAGGCCAGGAGATGAGTGACAGGGGAAAAGGAGGTGGGGACTCAGTTGCAAAGGACATTGAGTGCTGTGCCTGGAGTTGATGCTTTATCTGGTGAGCCCAGGGAAGCCACACACTACAGGAAGGCAGCGCCTACTGCTACTTCCAAGGACAACACAATCTGGCAGTTTCCTATGCAAGCTCAGCAATGCCATCTGCCCTCTTCTGGGTTTCAGGCAGTGGCCCAGAAATGCAGATCAAATGGCGTGAGTCAAGACTGTTAAATTGGTATCAAATGTACAGAGCTGTGGCTGAGCATGTGATGGGATGCCAAAAGGAGCGAAGCATCCACAGGTGATCAGAACTCCAAGGACTCTTAAAAAACAGAAACAGATGCAGAAAAGCATTGCATGTAAAAGAAAAAAGCACACAGCACCCAGCATGACCCCAAAACTCATTGATGGTTTGTTTCATGTGTATAATTATGAAAGGGGCCTCTTCAAGTCATACCTCCATGTGGTGACACTTTGTGTGTGATTCACCACACATCAAAAGCTGCCAATTTCAATTTTGTTCAGGAGTGTCTCTTGCCATCTCCTCCTTCCTGCGTGTCAGTATCCAGCACAGTCATCCAGGAAATAGGCCATTTCTTCCATCTTTCTTTCCCCTTGGAATAAGCATATATTCATCTTGTTCTAAGGAACCTCACCCCCATTTCATAGGTCTGTATTTTTTACTGATATAGTTTGCCAACTATATCCTAGAAGGCTACAGAAGTGGAAGCCACATGCTCAAAAACCCAGCTTCCTGGGAACTTCTCAAGGCACTTTGCCGAACCTGTCAGCCTCTTACTGAACAGCCAGAATGTGTGCAGACTTCCCTCCTTCTCCTCTACTCCAGTAGTGTGACAGTGGCAGGCAGGTCTGTCACCCATACCACCTTGCACCTTGCTGGCAGCATGGCAGATCAATAAGAGACACAACCAAAGCTATTATGCTCCCTGTCACAAATGTTCTGGACTGCTTATCAGACCCCAATACTGAATTAACAGACCCTTTCTGAAAAGACACCAGGTTCAATAGCAGCTGAAGAACTCCCAGCAGACTTTTCACCAAAGGAATACTGGGGAGGAAGGAGGTCCACGTGACAAGTGTAGCCCAGTCATGTGTAAAAGCCAAACTGCCAGATGGCCTTAGGGAAGGTCTAGATCAGAAAAGTGCTGAAGCGATAAATGGCTAACTGCATGGCCAGAGGCTGCACAGAGAGGGCACTCAGCACACACAGCAGCAGACCATACCATATGCTTGTCATTCTGCAAGACTGGCATGTGACTTTCTCTGATAGGAAACAAGAAGACACTCTATCACTCAAAGCCAAATACAGGTACTCATTCTCTCTGAACCAGAGTGAAGTGTCAGTCCTTACCTTGACTGATGTCACTGAAGTCTGCAAGGAAGAAGGAGTTCAGACCTGTGCAGAGAAGAGTTCACATAGCAGGCCCAAGACTGCCCATATTTTGATAGGCTTCCAAGGTTGGCCCTTGGCTGGTGTTTGGGAGCTTGGATTTGGGGAGGGTTCCCAACATTCCCATACTGATAAGGGTAGCTCACTGTGTCTAAATTGTTTATACAATTTGATTTATACTTAATATCTGCTTTTCTTCTGGAAATCTGAAATTTGGGTACATGTCAAGCAGAAGGTGCCCACATGATCAGCTCCCAGTAAAAACCCTGGACTCTGGGTCTTTATCGAACTTACCTGGTTGGCAACATTTCACATGTGTTGTCACAACTTGTTGTTGAAGGAATTAAGCACATCTTGTGTGACTCCACTGGGAGAGGACCCTTGGAAGCTTGTGCCTGGTTTTCCCTTGATTTTAGCCATGCACCTTTTCCCTTTCTTTGCTGATTGTTCTGTTTGCATCCTTTCATTGTAATAAAGTATAACTGTGGGTTATACTTTATTATAACAACTATATATACAACTTATAGTTGTATAAACTTATAGTTTATTATATACAACTATATGCTGAGTCTTGTGAATCCTCCAACCAATTTATCAAACCTGGGGTTAGTCTTGGAGACTTCCACCCTAGGAACCCAACAAGAAGTCTCCTCAGTATGAGGTGGGGCAACACCTTTGCATGGGCTGAGTCAGAGGTTTGTGATTGAGTCCCAGTACTGTCCATGAGCTTCTACTTTTGCTTTCATATAACAGGATGGCAAGATCAGCACTCCCTCACTGAAACTGAACTGGAAATCACTCCGGCACCTACAGAAGGTCCTATCATCCAATTGGATCTAACATCTTAGGGCAGAGACCTCTTCTTTGATTTGAGGCCTGATTTCTTCAGGGTCTTGCATATGTAACACATGCAAGACAAACCACCAGGTGCACAGAAAACTAGTTTAAAGATCTATTAAGATTGAAAAAGTCCTTCTAAAAGCCCTGTCTTTGCTACTCATTCCTCCAGCCACTGCCAACTTTGCAAAGTGACAAATCATTCTAGATATATACGGACCACATGTACAAACACTTGTGAGCCAATGGAAATACAAAGGAGGGCCTCAGAAATAAGCTACTGGTTCATCAAGCCGCCTACTGCAACGTATTCAAACCTAGAAACATATTATGTCTACATTTCTTAAATGTTGCTTTTCTGGCACTCCCGCCATAAGCCTACAACCTCCAATTTATCTTCCCAGTCTTACTGCAGCAAGCAAGTTTTTGAAATGGAAGACGAATTAAGATAAATTGGCACTAACATAGCAAGGTTTTCTGAAATCCCATAAGCTCACAGGCAATTCTTGTTCATTCATGCATTCACCCATTCACAGACTAACCAAGCTACTGAGAGTGTAGCAGTGACCACGTATTGTGCTAGGCTCTATGTGGAACAGACAGAAGATGTTGAACTTTGCCATGGTTTGAACTTTGAACTTTGCCATGCCATGAACTTTGAACTTGGTTTGGCACCAAGTTATCTGAAAAGATGCCCATAGACCCACCCTGTAAATTCCCAGAGGAGGAATTTACTCCAAGTGAGTACTCCCTGGATCAGTCAGGGGCCACTGTAAGTATTTCAAACAGGAGAAATTCAGTGAAGGGACCTGCTTTCAACTGTTGAAAGAGGATCCTGAAGAAGTTGCGACAACTCCAGGACCATTAGGATGGGTAGCTAGTACCACAGCGGGAACATACTGTCCTGGACAGAATCTGGGACACTGGAAAAGCAGAAGGCAGATCTGAACCATGATGTGGCAATGGGGATAGAGAGGAGGGACTAGAGGAGAGAGACAGGCAGGACTTGGTAATTCCATCTGATGTGGGATGAGGGAGGAAGGAGGCAACAAATATGACTAAGAGGTTTTCAGCTATTCATAGAAAGAGGAAAGTTAGGAGGAGGAGGAGGTAGGTTTTGTTGGGAAAATCGCAATTCATGTCACTAGAACTTGCTAAGAATGTTGGTGTGCACTGTGCTCCTTCAAAATATGTTCCTAGTCCATTGTCACCTCTTTGCAACACCCCTGTGCTAAATGCTAAAAGATCAATTCAACAGCTTACACATCCTCAAACCTGTGCATTCCTTTTCAGCCTCCTAATGGTTTCATAGTATGAAACACCATAGAACCGGACTAATTTATTTGAGACCTTCCTTGCTTATTGGCTTAACCATTACTAAGCATAGATCTGCCTGAACAATAAATAAAACACACGCTTTTGTTTGAAATCATTTCCTGGGAAACAAATGTCACTTATAATGTCACGAAACAGACAACTGGAAGCAGAAGTTTGCTTAACCTAATCAATTTTGTTGTTAAGGTAGATAAAAGTTGTGTTTAGAACACTGTCTCTATAAGGACTTACTGAGGCCAATACCTTTGAAAAGTCTGTGTTATTTATGAATTCTTCCCTAATTTTATGTAATTACATATTCTCCATGAGACAAGAACTGGGAATGAAACTTTTTAAATGGTAACGTCCTAACAACTCCACCCCCACAAAAAAATCAAATGCAAAACCATATTCTCTTTGTTAGTATGCCAATAAATATATAATTAAGAATGCCAAGCAGTGGGACAAGAACCTCATCTTCTGTCTTATTTATATTCCTACCGCATTGTCAGAAGGAAGTGAAAGCCTGACAACAATTATCTATATCTCCCAGAAATACTTATTACATGTGATGATATTTACAAAGAGCATTTGTTTTATTCCTGATAACATAAATATTACTAAGCCCAACTGTTGGTACTACGTGATTTCTCCCTTAGAGTAAACTTAAGCAACCAAATGAGTTTTTAAAGCAAAAGCCAGGGCAGAAGTACCCGAGGAAGCCATACTTAAAGGAGAAATTTTAATCCAAACCCTTAGTATTTTTCTATTAAGATAAAATAATGGGAGTTGAAACACAGGTCAAGACTACAATGAGATACCACAGTAGGCACATTTGATTGGCCAAATCAACACTGACAACACCAAGAGTTGCAAAAAATATAGATCCATAGAATCTCTTATTCATTGCTATTGGGAATATAAATTGATACACATGCTTTGGGAAACAGTTTGGTATTATGTAAGGTGAACATTCACAATTCTTACAACCCAGCAATTTCACCCAAAAGAAACTCCTGCATCTGTACAAGAATTTTTCATAGTGATCCATCAAGAGTAAAATGCATAAAAAGTGCTAGACTTTACGATGCTTGCTCAAAAGATGGCGTTTATCAAATGAATGCTAGCATCACCAAACAACAGGCAGGACAGTCAAAGAAAATGGAGGAAGCACGGTTGAGTGAACATCATACTATACATTGCTATGGTAATTTAATTTAACTTCAAAAAGTAATACATTGACAACAGCTCTCAAAATGTGTTTCCTTTTTTTGGCATCCCTGTATATGTAATTATATGTAGATGAGCTAAAACTAAATTAAAAAGGGACCATGACCAGGATTGGGATGGTAGCTTTCCTGGAGACAGGAAGGCCAGAAAATGGGATGAAATGGCAGGGGGCACAAGAAATACGGGTCCAAATTTTTTCCAAACACCAGGCTCCACTTTGTTAAAAGTTAAAATTTTGAGGGAGGTCTTTCCAAAAGGGAAGTTAGCAAGAGAAATTACTCTGATTCCTTCTCCATCAGCGGATCACCCCAGCAGGTAAGCCCCTAAGGAACATAGATCATGTGTAAAAAGATTATTTCACTATGTTTTCAGCTCAAAAGCACCCTAATCTCAGAACCTCTAGCTCAGTCACACTCACTTGAAGAACTACTGAAAGCTCGGGGAAGGGCTAGAAGAGATAACACTTATGCACTGCATGGGGCATACACTTTGTTTTCAGCTCAACAGCACCCAAGAATCCACTCTGTGGCTGTCAGGATTATGTCCTAGACTCCGGCTGGCAGCACGGCCTTGTCTAGAAGGCAGAATTCAGATCAGAAGTGGAACAGGAGAGCAATGTCAAACATCTGAAGTGGCAATTCCAGTTCTACCTCAAAAGGGCCTTTTCTACAGATAGAGACTGACTTATCTCTGGTGGCACGTACATACACAGCCTGCAAGCAAAGGGCCTCTGTGTAGGCCATGAGTTCATTCATTCAGCTTCTGTTACCCCTTCCTGGCCAGGCTCACATGGAAGCAAATGAGAGCATGGGAATGTATAAATGTCAGGAACCACTCATTCCATCTAGGTGAGTCAAACAACAATTCCAACTACCTTAGAATCTAATCCTGGCCTATGCAAGTGCACACACAAGAAACTTGTCTCTACTCCCTCCTCCCCACCAAATCGGTATTTGTCACCACAACCATATCAGTAAGCAGCAAGAATTTTTCTCAGTTACCCACAAAATCTGTACATTTGAGGTTACTTTGAAATGCCGACTGTCTATACATAGTTATTTTAAGAAAAAAAGATGGACATTTTTGTTTTTCCAATTAAAGCAAAATAAAAAAGCATGAGGTCCGATTTTACTTCCACTATATCCAGATATTTCTGCCACCATGAGATCCTATACTTATAAACATGATCTTGACCACTACAGTTTAGTAGTACATGGTAAAAACAGATAACACAGAGATGATAAACTCAAGATGAGTGGACATCAGGATGTGTATGGGACAGGAATAGACTCTGAAGTCTAAGAGTTCTGGGTCAGAATCTCTCTCCACTAACTACCGGGATGGTCACTTAAATGATGAGCTATATCTCCCTCTCAAACCTTAGAACTACTCATTTGTACAACAGGGCAATACTGGGACCCACTTCATAGTGCAGTAGTAAAGGTGAGATAAATGAATGTAACATGAAATGGAGCATGCGGTTCACAGTTAACATATGACCTTCACTATTTGTCTTGATGAAATATTCACATACCTGGCAAAGTATGGTAAGTGAGATAAAAAAAACAAAATTTGGAAAAGGATCTTTTTTTGCCCAGTCTCTTAACACTAAGGACAATGTGTTCTGTGTATGGTGCAGCTGAGAAGGCCGAGGGGCACCAAGATACCACATGAGAAGGGCAATTTAGAAACACATCTCAACTTTCTGTCTTACCGGGAATTAAGGACAGCAGGTGATCCCCTATCTTGGAGTGGAACTATCACTTCAGTGGGATTCCCAGATTCTCAGGGGCATCACAGTCTCAGTCATCTAGAAGTTGTGCCCCAAAAAGGCTAGGATAGGAAGGATATGGTATGAACCCTGTAGTGAGTGACCTAAAGGGATACTGTTGGCTCAGTGAAGCGAACAGAGCTGACCCAAGTTTCAGTAACAGCAAGTCAGGGCCCTCCTACTTGCAACATGAAGTAGTGCGAGAACAGAGTGTGGTCCCAGACCAGCATCACTGGACTTACCTGGGAACCTTAGAAAAGCCAAATCTCAGGCCTCCCCTAGGCCCCTTGCATCCGAAACTCAGTGGGTAGGCTCAGCACTCTGTGTCTCTACAAGCCCTTCAGGGAACTCTGATGCATGCTTGGGTTTGAGAACACTTGCATAGAATGATCAGAGATCTCAAAGCTTAAGCCAACCATCCCCAGAAAACATACCCAGGGAATAGCCAGCAAGGAAGGAAAGGAAATCTTTAGTAACTTCCCCAGTTTCAGTGGGAAGATAGTGTTAGCTATCTCACCACTGGACTTCAATTTTGAATCCCATGCTGCTTCTGGAATAAGAAAGGAGGCACCAGAACACTTCCTGGTTCTCCACAAACTGCCAAGATGGGCTCCTGAAGGGCAGGAGCTGAGAGTCCGCTGTGCCCAGCCCAAGGCGGGACAACCAGCAGGCATCAGCAAAGGTGTGAGTAACCAACTGAAGAAAGAACAAGCAGCCTTTCCCATGAGCAAGTCCTAAGGAATGAATGAGGTGACTGTTTCCTTTAGTCCCTGACACAATGCTTGGCTCCTGAACCAGAAAGGGCAAGGACTTTGTGGGGGCTGACTCCAGCTAGCTTCCCCAGGCCCCACAACTACCAAGACCAGAGGGGACCTGAGGCCCAGATTACTCCCTTACTCCGCCTCCCTGTCTGTCCCCTAAACTTAAGCTCGCCAGAGGTCACGGGCGCAGGTCACATCCACCCTTGCCAGAGGGCAGAGCCCTGTCCCTGGCGGTCGGCCAGAGGCATCACTTCTCCTGCTGGAGTACATGCTCTAAGCATCCCTCGACTAGTGGCAGTGTCCCCCAACCCCAGTGGACACCCCATCACCACTACTGCAGTATCACCACCCTCCAGCCCCAGGCCCACCCTGGCACATCCATACCTGTAGTAAGACAGCAGGCCATTGCCGAGCACGAACCAGCGGCGCTGGTAGCCTTTCAGGTAGTTGGTCCACTTGAGGAGCCAGCCCTTGAAGCTGTCCAGAGGCAGTAAGGTCATTGTGGCACTGGAGGTCATGCCAGTGCCTGACACTGGAACCCCAAGAGGAGTCTTCGCCTGCCCTGGCCGCAGAAGAGGCAGGGGCTTTAAGGCCGGCACGGATCCTGACTCGAGTCTGAGCAAGGGCCCTCTCCCCACTCCCTGGGCTAGCGGCTCCGACACGGCCTTGGTGAAGAGCCCGGCCCCTACACTTGGACCCGACTCTGACCCCGTCCGCCACCCCAGCGGCGGTTCCGATGCCTGCGGAGCCCTTGGCCCGGGCTCAGACCTCGTCTCAGACATAGGCTCCGACCTTGGCACCGGCTCAGAAACTGGCTCTGACACCTGTTCCGACAGCGGTCCCCGCTCCGGCTCGGGCGCCGGCGGGGGCTGAGGCTTGGGCTCCGGCCCGGAGCCGGACGTGGAGGCGCTCATGCCCGGCGCCGCCGTGTGGCAGGACAGGCAGGGCACAACCGTGAACAGCGA
>NW_007246372.1:531065-542458 GCF_000164805.1 Carlito syrichta | reverse complement strand
CGGCTGGGGTGGGTTCGCGCCCCTCCTCCCGGGAGGGGGGGCGGAGAGCAGGTGCCGCACTCAGAACCCACGCGAACGCAGCACCGGGGCCAGCCGGATGGCGCTAGACGCCGAGGAGCACGACCCCCTGCCCCCTGGCAGCCATGACCTGCCTGTGGGTCCTTCCTGCGGCCACCAGGAGCGGTGAAACCAAGCCGCCGCCGCCGCTACCTCCACCTCCTGAGCCAGCTGGCCTATGGTTCATGCCAGGGCGCTTCGCTGCAAGTGGCGACATCGCTGGGGTCCTCCGAATGAATATAGGAAACCAAGCGTTTCCGTACAACGAGGAACATGTCTAAAAGCAGAGTTCTTAACTAGACCCTCCTGGTATCCCTGCGTAGGCTGGCGATCTGCGAAACTTCCGCAGTAGTTGTGGAGATTTACCTGTCTGTGCGTTTTTGCAGAGAGAAGGTCCATGGTTTTCATGGGACTTCTAAAGGCGTCTGTGACCCCAGAAAGGTTAAACATCACTGATTTAAAGAAGCTATCCAGAGGGGAAATGTTAATGGTTACTACAAATAATCAGAAATACAAATTGAAAGACAACACTGGGCTTCTCCCCAGACCCATCCAGCTTAGACCTCTTTGCAAGCTCCCCTTGACTAATAGTCACATATCTCACTCTTCTCCCACCCACCCATCCATTCCTTTGCTTGTGACAAGCCAATCTGCCGGGCTCTGTCCTACATGAAATGGTGGCCAGAATGAAGCAGACTGGAAGGTCCTAGAAACAGGAGGTGTAGACACGCCCCGAGCAGGAGTCCCTGACCTCTTTGCTGATGGCTTTGAGATGCCTTTCTGGGGCACTTGACCTTGAATGGTGGTCTTACCTGCAATTTTGCTGTGAACTCTGGAGTGCAGAGACATGCCCACCTTGTGCTAGCCTGTAAGTACAATGGTGGTCCTCAAACTTCGGTATGCTAAGTCAGCCCAAGGAAAGTGATTGCCTCCGGGGAGCAGTGAGGGGCCGGAGAACTGGGCAACTGAGAAATGGGGTGGGATGCTTGCTTTTTATTTATACTCTTTGAACCTTTTGACTGCCTTACTGTGTATGTTTCACTTATTCAAAATAATGATGATAATTGTTTAAAATCACCTCAGGAAGGTTTATTTGAAATTAGTTCCCCAGGGGTTTCGGATGTGGGGGAATTATGAAACACATTTTGGACGGAGAACCTAGGGTTTTGGGAGTCAGACCTTCTAAGGAAATCCGGCTACTCCCTAGCCTTGGACCTTCAACCACCCCACTGAGCTTCCTCTTGCTCATCTATAAAATGAGGATAATGATAGTAACTTCACAGGTTGTAATAAAATCATGTATGGGAAGCATATTTGGCATAGTAGGTGTTCAGTACATAGTCTCTATTTATTTAACTAGAGGCTGCTCTGTGAAATGTTTGGTGAAATGAATTGAACAGAAGCCAGAGCAGAAAGAGATGAGATCAAGGTTGATAGGCTTGGGAAATAGCCACAGCAATGGGCAAAGCCCAGTGCCTGCTGTGTATGCGTGAGATGCATTTGCAACCCTCAAGGAGGGAAGCTGCCTAGTAAAACAAATAATTAATGATATGTTTTGACTGTGGCAATAAATTGCCAAGCTCCCTAAGATGACAGGGCCTAAGTCATTAGTTCTGCCAGAGTGAGTACTGAAGGAGTTACAAAAAGGACAGGGTGTGCACTGAATCAAAGGATAAGGAGTGGAAGGGCATTCAAGGAAAGGAACCAACATACACTAAGTCCCATATTGGGAAAGAACAGTTTGGGAAATAATAAATAGCTTTTCATATTTGGAAGAGTAAGGCAGGAGATGGAATGGGGAGCTGGTTGGACACCGCACTGTAAGGAAAGCCCTTTATCCTACAGAAAGTGGGGCTCCTGGGGACAAGGGAGATTTTTTTTTTTTTTTTTACTTTTAAAGTGCCAGACCCTTCCCATTGGAAAAATGGCTGACTCCAAGTCTGAGGCAGGAGATATGCAAGAGGAGCCTGCCTGGGACATTTTGTCATGCCAGAAAGTAAAGAGATGAATTAAGACCACTGTTGTGTCAAAAGTACTCAGGAATCAAGTTGAAGAGACTCCCACTGGCCAAAGGTAGAACAATTTAAGCAAAAATAATCATTGCAATGAATTGAAACACCAACTATACAAAAATCCATAAATTCAACCAACAAGTTTCTGAAGTTACAAAACAAAAACAAAAAACTCACCTCATTGGTCACATTTGGAGGTTACTACAGTACCAATTCATTATAATGAAAATAGATAAAGGGAAAGAATTAAGTCTGTATTGTTTGTTGTACAAACTGTATCTCAAAGTAACCAAAGAGTTTCTGAAGGGAAATTTTTACAGAAAAGTTAGTTAATAAATGCAGAAGGAATGATAGAATTAGGGAAAAAATCTCTTTTACCAACTTCTAATGAGGTATTGTAATGGATTAAGGTCATGATTAAGGTGTCAATAGGGCTGAAGGTGGGTGATGGGTACGTGTATACATTTTATTGTTTTCTCCACCTTTGTGTATGCTTGAAAATTACTATAAAACATTTTGTTTTACAAATGTTGGGCCTTTTACTTACATCGTCTCCTATCCTTACAACAACCCTGTAAAGGTGGTTTCATGACCCCCATATTTAAACAAGAGGAAATCAAGACTCACAGAGCTAAAGAGGTCTGTCCAGACTTACAACATTGGCAAATAGGGGGTCAAGATTCAAAAAGAAGTTTCTCTCACTCCAAAGCCTCTTTATCTGTGCAGTAAAAGAATATAGACAAGCTACTCGGGAGCCTGAGAGGATCACTTGAGGCCAGGAATTCAAGACCAGGCTGAACAACATAGCAGGACCCAATCTCTACCAAAAATAAAATTAACTGAGTGTTGTGGCATGTGCCTGTAATCCCAACTACTTGGGAGGTTGAAGAGGAAGGATCACTTAAGCCCAGGAGGAGGTTGAGGCTATAGCAAGTTATGTTCATGCTACTGCCCTCCAACCTGGGTGACAGAATGAGACCTTGATGCTAAAAAAAAAAAAAAAAAAAAAAAAAGTCATGCAAGGCTGTCTCAAGAGCTTTAGGAGTAAGAAAAGTTGAAAGATGACAAGCAGCAAAGGCCCTGTGGGCTAGAAGGCTGTTGGGTAGCTGATTTATTCTTGCTCCGCAGAGCTGTTCACAGCCATCACTTCTGCCTAAGGTTAGCCCTGTGAAATGACAGGTACCACTGTCCCCCTATACCTGAGCCCAAGGTCACAACACCAACTGGATAAGAACCCGGGTCTCCCCAGCTGCCATCCAGCCTTTGTTCCTAAATCCTGACAGATTCTCTTAGAAGCTTGTGGCCCTAGATACAAACATAGATGCTGGTTTGTGTCTCCTTTTATCTGGGAAAGAGCTGGAGTGGTTAGGGCAAACCTCCCTTCAGACCTGACTGGGAGATACACGATTTAAGTGGGATGCAGGACAGCATGTAGCTAAGAGCACACATTTGGAAGGTTCAAGTCCTAGATCTGGGAGTTTCTGGCTATAGGCCTCTTAGCAGGTAGCTTGTATTAATAAAATAAGTTAGCATAGGTTTCCCTGTCTAAGATGGAATTAGGTCCATCTTAACCTGTACCTCCACTAAATCAGAATATCTCTGTGTGGGCATCATCATAAATAGTAGTGTCAGGAGGGCTCTATTCTGTGGTGCAAATATCCACACTGCAAGCCCTAGCTGATCTCAATGTATAAGTCAATTTTCTTTTTTTAAAGACAAGCGATACTATTTTCCGCTTGGAGAGAAGAAATGTTACATGTGCTTTGTAAGCGAGTGTGGACACAGCTAGGGCAGTGGGCTGGTGCAGTTGTCCCTGCTGTCCCAGGTTGTGTATGAGCCTATGTTTATCATACACTGAGTAGATATAAGAGAACATGTGTAGGACATAAGAATAACAATACAACATAGCCATGGGCTCACTAACCAGTTTAGGAATAAAGTCCCCATTTTAGTTCCCACTTCTCCTTCCCACTCTCCACTATAACCTGTTGACTTTGAACCCAACGCCTTCCTGTGTTCTTGCAAGTCATTGGTTCCCACCACTTCTAAGGTCCACTACAAGAATGTTCTTGCTTCAGCTTTTGCCCATTTCATCCATCAAGCCGGCTTTCACCCTCCATATTCCAAGCCCTTGTTGAAATCTCTCATTCATCAATGATTCATCCTCATCTAAAATGGAAACATCCCAAACATGGCACTCCAAACCCTCTTTACGTTTTCTTTTTGTCTATAGCACTCATCGCCTTATAAATTATTTATTTGGCTTGTTTCTGTCTCTTGTTATTAGAAAGAGAGCGGCAGAATGGCAAGAACTTTTGTCGGATTTATTTCACTGTTGTATCATCAGAGCCTGGAAGACTTGGCATATGATATGAATTCAATGAATATTTGTTGAGTAAAGTCTTTGTTCTAGTCCTCCTTGCTGTTGAGTGGTTAGTACTTTTGAAGTTTCTATACTTTTATTTCAGTGGAGTCTCAGGAATGATGGGAGGAAAACAGGGGTGCTAGTCAAACATCTTGAAGTAGAAATCTCAACGTCAGTGGCTTGAAGTGTGTGGGAGAGGTCGGGCATGATGGCTCCGCCTGTAATCCCAGGACTTCGGGAGGCCAAGGTGGGAAAATTGCTTGAGCCCAGAAGTTCAAACCAGCCTGGGCAACATAGACCTCATCTCTACAAAAAAATTAAAAAATTAGCTGGGTGTGATGTGACACACCTGCAGTCCCAGCTACCCAGGAGGCTGAGGCAAAAGGACCACATGAACACAGGAGGTTGAGGCTTAGTGAGCCATGATCATGCCAATTCATTCCAGCCTGGGCAACAAAGAGAGACCCCCAACTCACACACACACTAAAAGTGTTGAAGGATCATGGGGCCCTTTAAGATTATGATGAAACTTACAGAATACACAAAAAGGCATATGTACTAAAGTTTTGCATACAATGTATGAAGCCCACAAACTCCATCTTAAGATCCTCTGCTATTAAAATATCTCTGGAAAGATATACAGAAAAGGTTAATTTGGTGGCCTCAGAGAGGAGAAAGGGGAAATTTTCTCTTATTAAATACTCTTCACCCTTTGAATTTTGCATATAGTGCTTGTGTTACAATTTTAAAAGTATTACAGCTGGTTAGCCATTTTAAAGGAACTGCTATCTTAACACCTTGGGGTGATCCCCAACTCAAATGCCTTCAGGAACCAGGAAGGCTGAGTGCACTTGGATTTAGGATGATGGCAGTGGTGGTGGCAGTTATAGCTAACTGTATCTAGCATACCTCACCCAAAGCGCTTCAGATCAACACCGTGAAAAGCACAGTGTTGATCAAATCAATGCCTCTACTATCAGCCCCAGGAGGGCCATCAGTAACTTCTGTGTGATAGAAACTGTTAAACCCAAGAACTCTAATCCAAGAGAGAAAGAGAGAAAGAGAGACCACAAAGAGCCAGCTCCGATGCAAACACATGAGGGTCTTTATTCAGGCTCGAGTCTGGGCTCACGTATGAAGCCCGTGGCTTCAGGGACAAGAGCCCTAATCCAAAATGGCAAGCAGTTTTTATGCACAATTACAGAGGGAGGGGAAAGAACTTTAAACTTGATTTTACATGATTGGGTAATTTCTCCTAATGGGTACGGGAACACTTGGTATTGGTGGGTGCCTTTCGTGGGCTGTAACCTGACTGCCCGTGATTGATAGAAACCCACTTAACGGGCAGAGTGGAATGTCAGATAAGTTAGGCCAATACAGTCACTGCCTATAAAGTAACCTGAGCAGGCAGGCAAAGGGTTACATTAGTCATTTAAGGTTGCTGATCCACCCCGAGGAATGCTTAGGAAAGCTTGTTTGCTTAACATTTACATAACATAACATGGTCATTATGGGACAACAAAAGTCAAACTTAACAAAGTTTTAAATATGAATGCTCAAACACATACAGTGAATGTGGGGTAGAAATTCATATAGTACTAGTTCTGGGAATTTATAAAATATCACAAATGTCTTATAGCAAGGCGGTTTTTGTAAAAGTCTTTGATCCCTTCAGGTTTACATAGCCACTGCGTGTAAATTAACACTGGCATGGAAGCCAGTGGTTTAAATCAACTTAAAGCCCACCTAGAGAGCAGCTAGTGCCTCAGAGTCTACTGCTACTGCAATAGCAAAGGAATGTCTGAAAGGGGCTTATCGCTTTAACATTTACATCCTGTTGTAAAAGCAGAAGTCAGCATGGCAATTGGGACTAACAATGCTTAACCCAAGAGTTCTAAATACAAACACTACTTAAGACATTTTATATACCTATACAATCAGTCACTACCCGGCACCCCGACATATGCCTAATTCTACGGGGTCTGAGGTAGGATTTAAAGTACTAAGATTTCATAAAGTACAATAAACATGAAGTAGGAATACACAAAATATATAGTAAACATGAGGTAGGGATATATAAAATATAGTGAACTAAACACTACTTTTACAGCAAGTATGGCTTTTTAAGTTTCTTGGTTTCTTGGGTCTCTCAATAGCATGCTCTTAACCTAAGTCTATTATTGTCCTCTCAAAACTTCTGAGTGACAGAAACCATAGGCTTTGTTTGAAAACCTTTCTAGGGAGTCAGTGATTCCTAAGTGATGGAGTATATAGAATCTCTAAAGTAACAGGAGGGGGAAATCACCTTGGAAATGACCTGAGAGCTCCAGAGAATATGGTCAGTTATGCATAATGCAATTTTCATAAAGAAAGGGCTAGCCAATCCTCCCCTTTCCTGACTTGCCCAGCCCCTGCCTGGAAGAAGCTCCCAATCTGATGGGAGAACAAAGACAGATTTGCTGATGACAATAGCACAAGGTATAAGAAATGGACAAGAGTAGAGTCTTGTCTCAGAAGGGAGTGTTCATGTCAGGGTGGGTTCTGTGAAGTAGGTAAACAAGGATCCAGGCCCTGAAGGGTGGAATCCAGTTTCCTCAGGTGGAAATGAGGGAGGGGTATATTCCTTGCAGGGTGAACAGTAGGACCAAAATTTTTGAGGAGGAAAATCAAGGAACCTCTTTGAAGTGAGAGAATTTGTGGGATTTGGCTCATAGGAAGAAGTGTGAGAAACCAGCTTGAAAAGATAGCTTCCAGCCAGGCTCGGTGGCTCAGACTGTAATCCTGCACCTCTGGATGCTGAGGTGAGTGGATTGCCTGAGCCCGTGGGTTCGAGACCCACCTGGGCAACTTGGTGAGACCTCATCTCTACATTAAATCAAAAAAATTAGCCAGGCATGGTAGCGTGCGCCTGTAGTTCCAGTTACTTGGAAGCCTCAGGCGGAAGGATCCCCGTAGCCCAGCAGGTCAAGGCTGTGGTGGCTGGGAGCAGCCACTGCACTCCAGTCTGGGCGACAGAGTGAGACTCCAACTCAAAAAAAAAAAAAAAAGAAAAGATAGCTTCCATGGGATCAGGCCCTCCCAGCCCTCTAATTTAAATTTGGAACAAAGCTAAGAAACAATTCTTCCCTGTGGCCACTTCACCCTTGTGGAGCAAGTGCACTCAGCCCCCCTAAAATTCCCCGAGGAAGGCTTAGCTGGAGCCCCAGTGAACAACCATGGCTTCACGGCCAGGTTCCCAACTGACCCTCACTGACTTAGGGGTGCTACAAGGTCCCTTGGGGGATGTGGGTATATTTCAGTCCAACTTTTTCCTCCTAAGGGATTAACTGAATATGAAGGCAGAGAGCAGATCACCAATGCCCAGAAGTGATGTATGTTGCCCAAGGTCTCAGAGAAAATTGTGGAGTTATAGAAATAAAACCCTTACCTCTAGATTCTTATTCCAGGGCTCATTCTTCAACACTAGGTTGCCTCTTGAGGTGTACAGGACAACAATTACAATTTCCAATACAACCAACCCCCTTCCCATTTACCCGGCAAAGCTAAATTGTCAAGCTCACTGGGTTCTCAAGAGCAAGTCTGCGAGGCAGACTTTGAGTCCTGGTTTCCAGATGAAAAAGATGAAGTTCCAAGGAGTGAAATGATTTCTCGTGCAAGGCAGAGCCGGAATTCCAGCTCACAGCCATTTATTTGATGGCTTTCTCTGATACAGAGGCCATGTGCATCAGATAAAGGAAACTTCACTGCAGCACAGAGGGATGAGGACACACACAGCCCTCCAGGCTGTGACAGCATTCCAGCATCAAAAGGTTGCACAGGGCAAAGACTGTGCCAACAGATTCTCCCTATAAAGCCCAAAGGAGGTACCCTACTTTCAGCCAGAAGGTGTCAGGCACCAACAGCCAGGTTTTCCCTCTGATTCCTTTTTTTACCTAGAGATGTTCAAATGTAAACTCCTTGAGGGCAGGAGATTTGAGTACGTTTTGTTCGCTGATGACTTCCAGCCCCTACAAGAGTGCCTGGTACATGTGAGGAACTCAATAAACACATGCTGGATGGAGTGGAAGGTGAGAGATGCTTGGCCACAGGAAGAATTTAGCAAGACTCTCACAGGGAACTTCTGTGTAAGGGTGACGCAACTCAGCCCAGTGGGAAATGCACTTTTATCTCACAGTGATTATGACAGTGACTTGGTGACAGAACCTTTGAAAATGCTCCTGGAGGAGCAGAGTAAGGAATTCCACTAGGATTCATTTTGTAAAGTGATAAATATATGAGTAGCGTATAGTTCTCCCTGAATTATGTTGTATAAGCCTGGGGCTTTGCTTAGAGCAGGATTTGTTCCCTTCCACTCAGCAGATCTCTATGGAGCAGTATATGTGCAAAGCTCTATGCTACATCTCAGGATCTGAGAAATGGAAGGAAGTGCAGAGACCACCACCAGCTCCCCTGGCCCTGAATTGCAAGTGAAGCCCAGATTCCTGGCTCTGTTCCCTCCACTCTCACAGGCCTACAGATTTTCAAAACCAGCAGCTGGAGCAGGCTCTGAAATGTAACAGGCAGAGTAACACTTCCTGACTCAACAAGGACTAGGCCTGTGAGGGGTCCCAGGAATTCAATGACTTGGCCTCCCTCCCAGACCCCAGCACGCAGGCATTGTGCCTGCCTGAAGATCCTGGCGGAGCATATGCATCTGCTGACCCCTTGTGGTCACTATAGGATCTGCCCTAGTTCAGCTGCCACTGCCTTGGGCACATGTCTGGGAACTTCTGACCGGGTTAACTACTGTTTTCAAAGCGCTTTCCCACCACTGACCTGGTAGAGTCCTCCCTACAATCCTGGAAGGTGAGGCAAGTTGAATTTCCATTCCCACTTTACAAATGAGTGACCGCATCCTGGGATCCAGTCCCGACTCCACCACTAATTCCTTATCTAACCTTGGCAAGTCATTTCTGACTTCCAGCCATGGGGGAAATAGAAGAGGTGATCTGCACAAGACAGCTGTATGTCTCTTCCAGCTCCCCAAACTCTTATAGTGGAGAGGTGACTTGCCCAAGATTAGGATGAATCGGGGCAGAGGCATTCCCAGTCTGCAGTTCACCCTAGTTGCCCGCGCTAATCAGGAAAAGACAGAGGTGTCAGCAAACAAGACAACCAGTTCCTCCATCTCTGTGTTTTGATTGTGTGTTGAAGGGCCACATGAATGGATGGATAGTTGAGAAGCTGGTTGACTGACTGTCTGGCTGAGGCAGGTTAAGAGCTCTGGGATCACTCAGCAGTAATTGCAGCAGCTACCTGCCTCCCCCTGCTTTCTGATAAGTTGCCCCTCAGATTCTAGTTGCCTAGTCCCTTGGCAAGCTGCTATGGACCCACCAAGTTCTGAATGCTTCAAGTTCTGAAGTCACTGCCCCTGCCTGGCAGCCTGAAGCTGGGACCTGCTGTGAGAGGAATAAGTCCTCATCCCAGGCTTCCTTCCTGCTATTTTATTGTCCACCAACCTCAACACTCTAGTTATGGGAGGAGAGCCAAGAGCCAGGGCCAGGGTCCATAAACAGAAGACTCCAAACTTGGGCATCCCTCACAGAGCGATTCTTTCAGAAAACAATAGCTAAAAATAAGCTTCGTTCTCACAGTGAAGCTGAGCATCACTGGAGCAGCAGGCTGGCATGTAAAGGGTATGCCCTGTGCATCTCACATCCTGGTTCAAATCTTGTGACACTGAGCAAGTTCCGTAACCTCTCTGTGCCTTGGTTTTCTCATGTATAAGATGGGTATGATGCCTGACATGTGTTGTCGTAAGGAGTGAATGAGATAAGATACAAAATGCCTCACAGGTCACAGGTGCTCAGTAAACAAGTTTCCTTTCTTTTATTCCAAGTCATGGAGAAATTCTGAAGAGGGAAGAAACAAGGCCCACTGTGCAACCAGCAAGATTTTTAAACTGGGAAGTTTTTCCAAGTACTCTAAAGTAGTGAAGTGCATTTGGTAGAAAGAGGGGCATGGGGAGGGGGAGGGATGAAATGTATTTTCAGCAGGAAATGATGGTATGTTCAAACATAGTTGACCTCATTAAGAAAAGGCACTCTTGGCTGGGCATGGTGGCTCAAGCCTGTAATCCCAGCACTTTGGGAGGCTGAGGTGAGAGGATTGCCTAAACCCAGAGAGGTTCGAAAACAGCCTGGGCAACTTGGCAAGACCTCATCTCTACAATAAATCAAAAAATTAGCTAGGTCTGGTAGCGCATGCCTGTAGTCCCAGCTACTTGGAAGGCTGAAGTGGAAGGATCACCTAAGCCCAACAGGTCGAGGCTGTGGTGGCAGTGAGTGTGATACTGCACTCCAGCCTGGGCGACACAGTGAGACTCCAATTCAAAAAGAAAAGAAAGAAAGAAAGGGCACTCTTCATCTGTCCATGGCCATTATCATAGAGCCTCTGCCACAAGGGATATGCTACAACGATTTCCCAATGGTCAGGACTATTGTATCCCATCGTTCCACTTTTTGGTGAGTATTCCGTCCTCCACATCTCCCTAACCCTAATGGCCTATCCATCCCGGAATGGGTGACAAGTTCTTCAGTCCCCTGGTACAAGAGACACTTGGGTTTGAGTCCAGATCTGCTAACCTCAAGTAACTGACATTAAAGCTGGGGCTCCCACAACATCATCTGTGAAATCATGGAGCGAGACTGGATGGGGATTTGGATCTCTTAACCACACCATGAGGTCCCCATCTTTATAAAATGGGGCTAATAAAAGTATTTATTTTGTTGTTGAGAGGATTCAATGAGATCATATTTGAAAAGAGATGAACTTTGTGCCTGGCATATGAGTGCTTAATACATGTTAATATATGACTTTGATTACTGGAATGGGCTTCTGGGTAAGACTTCATTTGAAATGAGCTCCGTGTGTGTGTGTGTGTGTGTGTGTGTGTGTGTGTGTGTGTGTGTGTGTGTGTG
>NW_007246372.1:493259-531045 GCF_000164805.1 Carlito syrichta | reverse complement strand
CTGAAGTGGAAGGATCACCTAAGCCCAACAGGTCGAGGCTGTGGTGGCAGTGAGTGTGATACTGCACTCCAGCCTGGGCGACACAGTGAGACTCCAATTCAAAAAGAAAAGAAAGAAAGAAAGGGCACTCTTCATCTGTCCATGGCCATTATCATAGAGCCTCTGCCACAAGGGATATGCTACAACGATTTCCCAATGGTCAGGACTATTGTATCCCATCGTTCCACTTTTTGGTGAGTATTCCGTCCTCCACATCTCCCTAACCCTAATGGCCTATCCATCCCGGAATGGGTGACAAGTTCTTCAGTCCCCTGGTACAAGAGACACTTGGGTTTGAGTCCAGATCTGCTAACCTCAAGTAACTAACATTAAAGCTGGGGCTCCCACAACATCATCTGTGAAATCATGGAGCGAGACTGGATGGGGATTTGGATCGGTGCTCTGGAGTGATAAAGATGGGGACCTCATGGTGTGGTTAAGAGATGGGCTTCAGAGTGAGACAAACTTGGTTTGGATTTTGTCACTTACTAGCCATCCAGTCTTGGGCAGGATTCTTACTCTTTGAGCCTCAATTTCTCATCCATAAAATGGGGCTAATAAAAGTATTTATTTTGTTGTTGAGAGGATTCAATGAGATCATATTTGAAAAGAGATGAACTTTGTGCCTGGCATATGAGTGCTTAATACATGTTAATATATGACTTTGATTACTGGAATGGGCTTCTGGGTAAGACTTCATTTGAAATGAGCTGTGTGTGTGTGTGTGTGTGTGTGTGTGTGTGTGTGTGTGTCTGTTGGACTAAAGAATGTTTGGGACCCTTTTAATCTTCTTCTTTCCCAATACCTAAGTGGCTTTCAATAATTTCATTGCTTTTTGTTCTCTACTTAAATGCAACATCCTCTGGTTTTTAATAAAAAATAGGAAGACTAAGTCCAACCAATCAAAGTTGAGTTATGACTTATAAAGTGACTCACTGGGTTGACATCCCAACTTCTCCCACTTGCTTCGTTCCCAAAAGTCCTGCAATCTGTTGGGCTACCACATGGGGACACAGAGACCCTCCACCAAGGCCAGTCATTCAGGAGAGAAAGGTGCATTGTGACTGGAGACTGAACTGAGGTAAGTCTCAGAGAGGCAGCATTAGGTGAAAGCTGGGAGGTAGCAGCTTCCTGAGGACAATTCAGAGAGGAGAGGGGTTGGTGCTGCTTTGTAGGGTCCCTGAAAATTCCAGGATCCCCAAAGCCCTTCCTCTCTCCAGAACATGCACAGGGGGAAAAAGACCTGCTGAAATAAAGCAAGAACAGATACTCCTTGATTTATAGTGGGATTGCATCCTGATAAACCTGTTGAAAGTTGAAAATGTATTTAATACAACTAACCTCCAAACATCATAGCTTAGCCCACCCTACCTTAAACATGCTCAGAACAATTTACATTAGCCTACAGTTGGGAAAAATCATTTAACACAAAGCCGATTTCATAATAAAGTAATGAATATCTCATGTCATGTACTGAATATTGTTACAGAAAGTAAAAAACAGAATGGTTGTGTAGGTACTCAAAGTACAGTTTCTACTGAACGCCTATCACTTCCACACCATCATAAAGTTGAAAAATCACAAGTCAAACCATTCTAAGTCACCAGAATATACCAAATATAAGAAATACACCAAAATGTTAGCAGTGGTTGAGGCAATAGAAGAGGTGAGGTGTTTTTTTTTTTGTTTCTGTTTGTTTGTTTTTGTGAATGTGGTCACATTGCTTGTAAAATATACTTAAATATTTAAAATCAATTTATTCTAATCAGTTGTGCTCAGCCAGGGAAATAGACAAGAACACAGAAAAAAACTGTAAACAAAGCCAAAAGCCTCCCACTGAAAATTAGCTGGCTCTGGACCTCAAAGGAATACCATAAAGAGGTATAATAAAATAAAAACATCATAAACATCTCCCTACCCTGACCCAGGCCCCTTTGGACTCCTTGAGATCCAGCTTAAAGGAAAACCTGCCAAATGGTACCAGGCAGCAGTGCTAGAAGAAGTAGCAAGGAGGAAGATGAAGATGGGGAGAGAGGACCACTTCCTGAGGACTTCTGAGAGCTCTCAGGAGTACTAAGGTCCTTACCTAGCTGCTGTGGTGATGCAGAATGACCACCCCACAGAAGTCAGATACCTGGTTTTAGTTCTCGGCCACTAACTTGCATATGACCTTGGGCAAGTCAGATCACCTTTCTGGGCCTCAGTTTCCTCATCTGTAAAATGAGGAGACTCAGCCAGGCTTGGTAGCTCAGCCTGTAATCCTGTGCTTTGGGAGGCTGAGGTAAGTGGATTGCCTGAGCCCGCGGGTTTGAGACTTGCCTGGGCAACTTGGCGAGACCTCATCCCTACAATAAATCAAAAAATTGACTGGGCGTGGTAGCGCGCACCTATAGTTCCAGCTACCTGGAAGACTGAGGCGGAAGGATCGCCGAAGCCCAGCAGGTCGAGGCTGTGGTGGCCGGGAGTGGCCACTGCTCTCCAGTCTGGGTGATAGAGTGAGACTCCAACTAAAAAAAAAAAACAAAAAAAAAAAGAGGAGACTTAATTAAATTTAAAAATATGTACCAGGACCTTACTCTGTGCACTGTCCTGATGCTGCGAGTAGTAAAAGGAGGAAAAAGATAGCTATTTACTCAAAACACATTGAGTGACTACTCCATTCACTAGGCATTGTGGTTACAGAGATGGCTAAGTCAGTGCACCTGTCATCAAAGCATTCACAACCAAGTGGGAAAGACAGTGTACAAACAAGTAATGGTATACCCCAAGCACTTAGTACAGAGACAGAGGTGTGGGCACCCAGAAGCACAGGAGGGAATGGCCTTTTCTATTGGGGCCAGCTGGCATCAAAGAAAAGAGGCTGAACTGAATCTTGGAGGATCCTTGGTCCCTACCCTCAAAGAGTGTACACTCTAATCAGGGATTAGAACAAATACCGCAGCAGCCGCCATGCAAGGCAGAACGAAGTTGCCACAGGTAATCTACATTCAGCGGGGAAAGGAAGCCCATGGGACTTAGGCAGGACTTGGTAAAAGGTGAATAGGAGAGAGGAGGTCAGAAATGCTTTTCTGGAAGTGGCACTGAGTCTTGAAGGATGAAGAGAGTTTCCTGAGAGCTCTGGGAAGCCTGAAGAGGCATTCTAGATAAGAGGTCTTCACAAGTCAAGGCACAATGTGCGGACTCTCAGGGTACAGTCAAGATAGCAGGCAAAACTGGGAGTGGGGGCCAGCAGGCCTGGAAGGCCACTGGAGCCATCATGATGAGAGTCATTAGAAATGTTGGGCCCTAGGCCTGACGCAGTGACTCACGCCTATAATCCCAGCACTTTGGGAGGCTAAGGTGAGAGGATTGCCTGAGCCCACGTGTTCGGGACCAGCCTGGGCAACCAGGTGAGACTTCATCTCTGCAATAAATCAAAAATTAGCCGGGCGTGGTAGCGCGCGCCTGTAGTTCCGGCTGCTTGGAAGGTTGAGGCAGAAGGATCATTTAAGCCCAGCAGGTCAAAGCTGCAGTATCCATGAGCGTGCCACTGCACTCCAGCCTGGGCGACAGAGTGAGACTCCAACTCAAAAAAAGAAAAAAAAAGAAATGATGGGCTCTGGGCTGAACACTTTACATCCTCATGCCAGATCTTCCCTTACTACTACTCATTCTTTCAGATGAGGAAACAGCAGCTCAGGGAGGTTACAAGGTCACATGGTTGATGAGTGGCAGAAACAGCACTTAAGCCAGGTCCACCTGATGCCCCACCCTGACCTACTTTCCACTGGAATGCTGAGTCCCTCTCATCTAAGGTACTATTGTCCCAGCACACCTGGCCTGGCATGTCACCCACCTCAGACATATGGGCACCGACAGATCCATCTTTGCTTCAATTATGGAAGCTGACTTGATTCAGCCTTTTCTGCTCACGCATCTGCAGGAATATCAGGATCTCCTCCACCAGAATAGAGAGGATGGGTGGGGCAAGGAATATGAGGATTGTTGAAGGGTTTTTGTGTTCCGCTGTCTGCTGGTCTCAGTTTATTGTTCTGTAATGGTGTAGGCTACCTCTCCTCTGGTCAGAATAGTGTCATTGTGGCCTGAGGCAGATGATGCTGCCAGGACTAGGGTGGCTGGTGTTTTGTAGGAGATTGGGGTTTCTGCTGAACCTGGTGCACACGGATGCTATCCAAGTACTGCCGGATATTCATGGATTCCCGTCTCCAGCGCCCCAGCTTTCTGAGCTGGTCTGTCATGAACTTTTTTTTCAGGTGATCATACAAGTGGCTCATCTTTCTCTTGGTCTTGTCTGATGCTCTTATCTTATAAAAAACAGAGGTGAAGTTAAGTTTAAAAAGCCACTTGACAGCAAAAAAGACATCTGTGCTGCTGATTTGGGAGTGTAAAATGTGCCAGCTGGACCCAATATTCATTCCACAAATACCTTGACTCACAGGGATCCTCAGTTGCCCTTTTTGTAAAAAGTGGGCATTAAGTTTAGGTAACCTTTATGATACCTTCTGACAGTCTGCAGACTAAGACACTGATTTTGGCTTTAACAGCATCTCTTTCTGAAGACTAGTCAAAAATAGATGGGAAATGTTAGGCTTGGGGGCAGGGTGCATCTTGTTTCTCCCTCCTTCTGTAACTCCTATCACCCTGTCCCTGTTAGTCATTTTGTGCATCCCACATATTGTCTGTGACATTCTCTTTACCAGACTGAATTCTACTTATTTCTTCTACCATATAATTTCTGCCCTGTTCCCAAGAAGACAGTGAAGTCTGGGAAGACATATCTTATGACTTATTCATTTCTTTATTCTAATAAGCTAGCGACAGAAGGTGATACTAAGACAAATCAGTCACAGGTCTTCACAGTAACTGCAATGTACTCAGGAGGTGAGCTACATGCCCAAATACTGCTAAGCAAGGCAGAAAGTGATATACCCCTAAAATAAGAACAGAGTTCAAAGAAGGGAGACATCAAGAAAAGCTCCAGGGATGGGGTTGGCATGTAATTTGGTGTTGGGTTTTGTAGGATGAGGAGGTTTGAGGTATGTAGAAACAATCCAGTGGGAGGTGATCCTGGGAGTCTACATTTTTAACAAGCCCTCCAGGAGATTATTATAAGCACTAACATTATCTGAAGACCTAGCATGAGGTTAAGCAAGGGAGTTCTTCATAAAGGCCAATGACACAAGGAGTTAAAGAGGGAGGGTGGGTGACAGAAAATATGGGCACCAAATGACACAGTTCAAACTGGTATTCTCCAAAACATTTCAGCTGCTTGATAAAAATACAGAGCTCAGAGATTCTATCTTAGCAGGATTTGGATGGGGACCAGCAATCTATATTTTTATCGTGTACTTGAGATGATTCTGATCTAGCCATTGAGAAGTGGTTGCTATTGCCACCATTTTCTAGTCTACTCATGAAAGCAGGCTTTTTGGCCTCTCTCAGTTAGAGACTCCATCTTGAGCATGGTCCTTGCCATAGATCCAGATTTCTCAACCTGATGATGATGCCAACATTCAGAAAGCAGCAAAGGAGGTGATAAGGGATAATGGAAGAAACACTTGGTGGTATTGCAACCCCTGTTTGTTCTCATCCCAAACATTGGCAGCCCTGCCCTGGCAATCCTTGATTATGTAAACCTATCAACCTCATTTTACTTGAACTAGTTCAAGTTCAGCTTATATCACTTTCAACTGAGAGAATCTTAATAGATTCTACTTTACAAATGATAAAATAGAGTCTGGAGGAAGTGTGATTCACTCAAGATCATACAATGCTGGCCTACCCATCTATTTCCATTACACCACACCACTGGAAATTTAGCAGAAGGAGGAATGCCCAGGTCCCTCCTCTTCTTTTGGTCTCTATGATCCTCAAGGGATCTGGCCCTGACTCTTAAGGCTCTCCAACTCTTTTTGATGCCAGATTCCCATTGGTCCATCCAGATTTGACCCTGGAACAGATTTGACCCTGGAACCCAGGGAAGCTTAACAGAGTCAGGAAGAGGGCAGCAGCTCAATGCTGGGCTCCCTTCTCTGCTTAAAGAAATGAGTACATTCTTGGAGTTCATCATATTCATTAGTTTCTACCTAGTGCTCAACACAAGGCTTGTCCCAAGCAGGCCCTAAAGACAGGCTTTATAAATTAATCAGTCAGGGTCTATGGAGAACAGTGGGATGACAGCACTTGGGCTTTCGAATAAGTAGGTCAAACCCTACTTGTCCATAAGTGTGAGAAGAGCCTCAGTTCTGATCTGGAAAGTGGGGATAATCCCTGAAGAAAAAAACTGACAAGATAGTGCTGATGCTGAATCAAACTCTAGAAGATAATAGGAATCCATTCATGGATTCCCTAGAGAGATAATGTGTTTTGAGGGGGAAAAAAATGCCACAAGGCCAGAGACATGGAGTCCTTCTCTTTGACTCCCTCAGCCTAGGAATAGGTATGGCATCTCCAGCAGGTCAACTGCCTCCTCTGTAAAATGGGGCCTGCCCTAGGGCACCTTGATGACTCCCTGCCATCCCTGTGATCTGTGGTTCCCCCTAGCAATACTCCCCACGATATAGGGAGAATAAATTAATATGGGTCAAGCCACTAACACTCTCTAACATAAAAGTTCATGGCTACTTTACCTCCATCTCATAGATTCGTTGTGCACTGAGGTTGTCACGTATAATCACCCGCGATAAATGGCTCTTGGGTAACAAATTTTTCACTGTTGCTTCACTGGAATTCATTACGCTGGAGGGGGAAGGGAAGGTGGCACAGGTTACAGATGGCTGGAGCTGGGGTCAGGGCCAGGACCTGATTTCATGGGGTACTGAGGGAGTGGCTGAGGCTTCTCCAGGTTTATTAGAACAAACATAGCTCTGTCATAATTTTCAGAGAAGCAAGGGAGTAACCACAGATTTCTTCTTGGAAAAAGTGCACTAACGGGGTATTACTTGGAAGCTGAGAATAAAAGCCATCCTGAGGACACAGAAGGGTCCAGAGCAGTCCACAAGAAAAGTGTTAACAAGAACTCAAAACTGTCCTCAGGAGCAGTTATCTCAATGAGGAAATACAGAATGAGATGGGAGGTGACAGTCTTAGCAGAGGGGAGGGTTCAGAGGGATAAACTGGAGGGGGGTTGAGGTGGGAGGGCATTTACTGTAGAGCACAGGTCTAAAAAGGTCTGGGAGGCAGGGGGTGGGGAGTAGATCAGAGCAGGAAAAAATGAGAATCAAGAGTTTGGACAGAAGTTAGGGTGGTTAACAAATGAATTCTAAGGGAAGAGGGCTTGGAAGAAGCTTAGAAAAGTGAGGGAAGACTGGGGTGCACAAGAGTTTTAAGAGACTCTGTGAGGTAAGAGATAGAAGATGGGATGAGGTGGAGTGGGGGTAAAATGGAGCCAGGTGATCCAGGTGAAAATACAACACTTTGGACGCAATGAGGTGGTGGAAAATGGGATATTTCCAGGCACTGAGTTTTTACTTTTTGATAATTTAGTTACACCATTAACTGGTTTTACAAATATACATCTTTAAACATTTTTGTCCATTTAAAAACAATTGCTATAAAAGTTAGAAACTAAATGTACAACAGAGAAACAATTGAATAAATTTTCATATGTCAAAATAAAATACATGTAATTATGTATGAAACATAGACATCCATGGTTATTAGATGGGAAGAAAAAAGCAGGTTATTAAAAAGTGAACTTTCTGTTTATTTTTTTAAAAACAACCTGTAATCCCAGTACTTTGGGAGGCCAAGGCAGGAATAGCTTGGGGGCAGGATTCTGAGACCGGCCTGTACAACACAGCAAGAACCCATTACTACAGAAAATGAAAGAAAAAAAAAAAAGCTGGGAATGGTAGCACATGCCTGTAGTAACAGCTACTCCAGAGGCTAGGACAGGAAGATTGTTTGAGCTCAAGGTTGCAGTGAGGTATGATTGTACTCCCACCTGGGAGACAAGAGAGATCCTGTCTAAAACACACACACACACACACACACACACACACACACACAAAACAAAACACCACAAAAATGTATAAACATGTTATAACACATATGTCAATGAATCTGGGAAAATACACACAAAAATGTTAACACTGATTGTCTCTGGCCACTCATTTTGTTTGTCTTGTCTTGTTTTTCTATAAGAGTACACTATTTCAGCCGGGCTCGGTGGCTCAGCCTGTAATCCCACGCTTTGGGAGGCTAAGGTGAGTGGATTGCCTGAGCCCATGGGTTCTAGATCCACCTGGGCAACTTGGCGAGACCTCATCTCTACAATAAATAAATAAATAAAATATTAGCTGGGCGTGGTAGCGTGCGTCTGTAGTTCCAGCTACTTGGAAGGCTGAGGTGGAAGGATCGCCAGAGCCCAGCAGGTCGAGGCTGTGGTGGCCGGGAGCGTGCCACTGCACTCCAGTCTGGGCGACAGAATGAGACTCCAACTCAAAACAAAACAAAACAAAACAAAACAAAACATTATTTTGTTTTTTAGGACAAAGAAAGACAATTTCTAAAGGATAAAACATTTTGAAGTATTCAAAATTTTTCTAACACATTTTCAGCCAATTTAGAACTATAGGTTTATGAATTTTTTTATATTTATAAACTAGTATGAATAAACAAACATGCCAATCTCCCATTTACACTTTTCTGACCTCCGTGCACAGCAACACAAGGTAAACATGAGGTGATGAAAAGGCTGGTTTAGAGATCAGTGATCAGACATAAAAGTCTAGTGGTGCACCAAATTTACCAATAGTGGAAGGGGGGAGTAGGGCAGGTAATAAATAATGGTCATTTTGAACCAAGTTGCTTTCTACCTCGGGTCCTCCGTGGGAGCCTGGAGGATGGCGGCGAGGGGGGTTGTGGAATAGAAGGGGTGGTAGGATTGGAGTCAGGCAGAGGGAACTGGGGGCTTTTCAAGAGCCACTGGGGAACATAGAGGTTGAAGAAGAGGAGAGTGGGGCGGTTTGGGGCCTGAAGATCTGGGCCTCCCCAGGCTCTAAGGAGGCTCAGGGCTGGGCCCCAAGGGCTGGGACCACACGATGTCAAGCCTGGAGGACCGAAGGGCCAGGACTGACTCGGAGAAATGTGAGGTTGAGATGAGAATTCTGGCTTCTCCCAGGAGTCCGGACTGAGGGCGTTTGGCCTCCTGGGGGTCCGAGGAGCTGGGAAGGAGCTGGGGCCTGGGACTATGAGAAATCCAGACTCCCCTGGAGTCTGAAAAGGGGCTTTGGGATGCCCAGGGCCGGGGTCCGGCTGGGGGAGCGCAAGTCTGAGAGATTTCGGGCTCTTCTGGAAGTCTGAGGGTCTGATGAAAGTTCTGGGCTCCCGGGCCGCACCTGAAGATCACCAGAGGCTGCGAGGTCCGCGGCCGCAGGAAGCAGATCTGCGGCCGGACCCTGGCGCCGATTTCTTGGCGGCCGCCGGGGCTATCGCGCGGGAAGTTAGACTTAGACCCCTTGGCGGCGGCAGAATTGGCGGTCGCCAGGGCGGCGGTCGCATAAATTGTGGAAGAGCCCAGGTTCCATCTGACCGAAGGCCTAGCCTGTTGTTTCATCGAGTCTTCCATGCTCAAGGAAAACTCGGAAACCGCAGCCAGGTGGTGAGCTGCGGACGCTAGCGGACGCGGAGCGACACCCGGGGCGGAACTTTGAGCAGGGCGTGGCGCGTTGTCCGGGAGACGCGCGTGGGGGCGGGATCCGAGGGCGGAGCGTGTGCGCGGAGTCTGGGCAGCTACGGACGCCGCAAGATTGTCCCTCGGCGTCCGCCATAGTGCGACCCGTCGCGTTACCGTGGAGACAAGCTCAGCAAACTGGAGTGGGGTGAGGTGAGCTGACCTGACCCCACTCCGCTTCTGCACGAGGACCCCTGTGGCTCTGGCGTGATCACGGGGCTGGTAACCGGTGAGCTGGGATGGGGCTGCGCTGGGGTGCGGAGCCGAGGCCAGGATTTCTCCCCGCAACGAGGAACCATTGCTATGGAAACCAGAGCGCTGGGCTGGCGGAAATTGTGGCTCCGTGGTTGTGACAGGTCTTCTCTCTCCGGAAGACCCTCGCCTGAAGCTTCGCAGCACGGCTACATCCTGAACGAACCCGCCCGCCCTCCTGCATCAGAGAGGTAAGACTGTTGGGTTCTTGACATCCAACAGGTAAGGTCTATTCTAATGCCAGCTCCCCAGGAATCCCACCTGGCCCACCCCTGGAAGTGGCACCTCGCTCCCATCAACTCGTGAACATTGTTCTACGTTTGCAACCTGGTATTTTAAGAACGCCCCGCGGTGTTTGCCAACTTTGCCCAGAAAAAACTGGCTTTCGGACCTTGCTTTGCGACCCTGAACAAGTCTGTTTTCCCTCTGTGCCTCTTTTTCCTCTTGTATAAACTGGAGGTATTAACTTTAGATGTCGGTCTGATTAAGTTGCTTTGAAGATCGAAGCAGATGGGAAAAGCCAAAAGTTTCTTGGTTTGTAAAGTGGTGAAACTGAGTTGCTGTTTCTACACTTCCCTCTCCCTCATGCTAAACTTTCTTCAAATCTCTTGTCATTGCTTCAGGTGGTCTCAGTTTCAGGTAGAAAACTCCCTAGCCTCCAATCTGGAATAAATCCCTTTACTCTTCACTCCCACGATGCACTGCAATTTAACTTCCCTAACAAATGCAAGAAGAATAGTTATCATTTTTAGAGGGCTCACTCTGTGCCAGGCCCTGTGTGAAACGCTTTACCTGGATTATCTCATTTAACTTCACATCCTTTTAAGTTAGGCACTTTTATCCCAATTTTCCAGCTCTGTTTGCCTGTATTTACCTGTTTAATATCTGTCTCCCCTTCTAGGCTTTGAGCACTTTGAGAAAATGGGGCATGACTGTCTTGGACATTTCAGTATCTTCAACACTGAATACAGTGCCTGATAAATATTTCTTGACTAGCATGAACATGACTGACTCGCCTCCCATCACAATCCTCACACTCAAGAGTAGTGTCTTTTCACAGATTTGTTGCTGTGATGAACAGCACATTCCTCCATACATACTGAGCACTGGATTGGGGGTCTCTCAGTCCACTTCCCTCTGGGTTTTCTGACAATGAGGATCCAAAACCCTCCAGATCCCTTAGCATTTACACTTTCACTTTGCTTTGGGGAGCTTTTCCTTACCCTCATATAACCTTTAGAAAAACCAGCCAACCCTTTCTGCCCTTCCTGGGGAGAGCCTGATGCATTTGACTCTAGGTCATTGGCAGGTATAATTTGTCTATGCAACCTTTGGCCTTCCTTTCTAGAAGCTTAGGAACCACCCCAACCCAGCCCCTCCCTGAAATTCTAGAGAAATATGGCCAGAGAACTCATCCTTTCCAGAAAACCTGTCAGTTAGAAGGAAGAGTCACAGTTGTTGGCATCATTCCTTCGTTCAGCAAATATTTATCAAGCACTTGCTTGGGAACATGGAGCTTGGCACACTGGTGGGTGATAGAGTGAGAGCTAAGGTAGACACTTCCATATCCCTAAAGGACTCACAGTCTCTTGGGGAGACAGACATTAATCAAATAATCAGTCAGGTCAAAGCCAGACCACATCTTCAGTAAGGAAGGTTAGGAAAGACAGAACATGGGGCTGAAAAAGCCTGGAGCAGGGAGTTGATCAAACATGGCAGCAGTGGGGGGTTGCTCCCAGGAGGTCTCCTTTAAGAAAGTGATCCTTAGACTAAGGTCATAAGGATTCTTAGACTTCTGCAGTCCTTTGCTGAATGG
Source organism: Carlito syrichta (assembly GCF_000164805.1). NCBI lineage: Eukaryota > Metazoa > Chordata > Mammalia > Primates > Tarsiidae > Carlito > Carlito syrichta. The sequence goes on along the minus strand of NW_007246372.1, from coordinate 519,262 downwards.
AACAGATCAGGATCTGATAGGCTTATAAGGAAAGGGGATTCTGGACTGAGAGAGCAGCAGATGCAAAGGTCTCTGGCCTGAGAGGACAAGATATCCCTATGGCTCAGTCTATCTGAGAACCTTCGGGACATGGGGAAAGCTAATAGAAGGCTGGAGAGGTGAGCAGGAGCCAGGTCACAAATGGCCTTGAGAGCCAAGCTAAAGGGCTCCCTCTTATCCTCACTGTGGACAGCTCCTGAAATGTATGAAGCAGTGAAACAAAACCTTGGCTCCTCATTTGCCTGTGCCTGGTGAAGATTGCCATTTGGCCATGAGAGGTGTGCTCTAAATCCAAATGCCCCTATTTCAGTGAGGCATAGAAACGTGTCCTATTTTTGCAGCTTTGTTTAAGACTAGGAAAGTGGGAGACCTGAGATTTCTGTTTTTTTTTTTTTAATTTTTAATTTTAAAGATGTGGGGTACAATTATGGGCCTGAGATTTCTTAGGAGAAAGCAGAGGCCTACCTCTCCTGGGGTGCATGCCACAGTTCTACACAGGCAGTGTGGCGTGGGTGTGGCTAATCTTCCTGAGGTCCCGCTGCCTTTCTGCACTTGCTCCTGGGGTTGTTGTGGTCCCCATTACACTGTCCCCTAGGAGGCTTTCAGGTGTGCCCTTCTCCAGGCCCTCTTTAGAGGGAAGGTGCAGGAGCATGTTTAACAATTTCAGACTTAGCACTTGATATCAGTTTCATATGGGCATATCCTGTCTCTTCAAAGAGATAATTCTTGGAGTTGGGAATCTGGAACCCTCCCTGTACTTATGCCAACCCCCTCCAGTGACTCCCAACACAGTGGGCTCTGATTCCATATCAGTGGCTTAAGGTCTAATGATTTGGGCATAAAGTCAGAAGACTAAGCTGGAACACCGTGCAAGTGGTTCCCACTTAGAGGGGCTGAAAGGCAGGAGAGAACTTGGGAGAGGAGAAGAGGGCTATGTGAGCTCAGAAGGAGAGTCAAGCCAGGACATAGCTTAGGGACACAAGTCGACTGCCTGACTAGAAATGTGGAGCCCCTAGCGGGAGGCCTCAAGTGCTACACTTGGGGACTTGCACTTTGTTCTGTAAGGCAGTCACGTTAGACCACCTGAGAAACATGCTGAAAATACAGATTCATGCTTCTTACCCTGAGAGTCTGACTCAGTTTGGAGAGGGGCCTGAGTATCTGTATTTCAGTAAGCCTACTGGGTAATTCTACTGTGATGGTCAGGGGACCACCTTGGGGTATCCTATGGGCCCATTCATCCACTTCCCAGAAATCCCCTGGGGTTGGCCTGCTGGGGTCCTGCCTTCTAAATATCCTCTCCTTCCCTACAGTTTTCCATAAACACAGCCTAGCAGAAAGATCCAGTTGTCACACTTCACTCACTGCTGATCCACCGCCTTGATGACAGCACCCCCGTGTGCCTTCCCAGTTCAGTTCCGGCAGCCCTCAGTCAGCGGCCTCTCTCAGATCACCAGAAGCCTGTATATCAGCAATGGCGTGGCCGCCAACAACAAGCTCATGCTGTCCAGCAACCACATCACCACAGTCATTAATGTCTCGGTGGAGGTGGTGAACACCTTCTATGAGGATATCCAGTATATGCAGGTGCCTGTGGCTGATGCACCTATCTCACGTCTCTATGACTTCTTTGACCCTATCGCTGACCACATCCATTGTGTGGAGATGAAGCAGGGCCGTACACTGCTGCACTGCGCTGCTGGCGTGAGCCGCTCAGCTACCCTGTGCCTTGCCTACCTCATGAAGTACCATGCCATGTCCCTGCTGGACGCCCACACATGGACCAAGTCATGCCGGCCCATCATCCGGCCCAACAATGGCTTTTGGGAGCAGCTTATTCACTATGAGTTCCAGCTGTTTGGCAAGAACACTGTACACATGGTCAATTCCCCAATGGGAGTGATCCCTGACATCTATGAGAAGGAGGTCCGTTTGATGATTCCACTCTGAGTCATGCTGCCAGGCCCTTCATTGGGGTCAGAGGTACAGGACTGCTGTTGGTCCTATACCAAGGTCCAGATTTGAACTTTCCACTTTTGTTGATACAGAAAAAAACAGATGATGCCTTTTAGGAGGGAAAGAAAAAAGAAAAAGTTGCTGCAGCTTTTAACCTTATAATCCATACTTTAAAAATTAGTCTCACTAATTGTGAGATGGTGAAAATAAGTTTTCTACCCTGTGAGTGGCTGGCCAAGGGATGGGATGAGGCAAGTGGTGGGCAGTACAAAGAGACCACCCAGTGGCATAGCAGGCCTGAAACCCCACAGCCCTCCCTCAGAATGACTAACCTGGGAGTGAGTCTTCCACAATCCCACCTCATTCTTTCAAATCCAAAGCCAGAGCCTTAACCATCATGGCACCTTGTGTGCTTCTCAGTCTACTGGGTAAGTAGCCTTCAAGTGGTGCTCCAAGAGTCCTGGGGGTTGGCCACCCCTGCTTCCACCTTCACTACTATGGCCTAACTCTGGTTTTCTAGATGGGACTTCTACATAAGATAGTTTTGAAAGAAAGCATTCCATGGTATAAATTAAATTTTTTTTTCTTTAGTGCTTTTGTACATGGTAAGGTCTCAAAGAGCCCTCAGCAATCCTCCAACCTTTGATGAAGGTGGCATTTGTCCCCTTCTCTAGAACACCTGAAAACAAGCTTGATATTAGGACTCAAAAGTTCTTCTCACAGGCCTTGGCCTGAAAAACTAGAGCTGTTGACCAGGACCCAGCCCTAATACTTCCTCTTCATGTAACCTGGGACCTCTGGCAACTTCAGTATCCTCATCTGTCCAAACAATGACAGTTCTTTTCTCAGTTGCCATGAAGACTGAATAATTCCTTAGCACAGTTCCTGGCATGTGGTGGTACTTAATGTAAATGGCAGCTCTCGTCATGAATTTCTTTGGCTCAGATCAGCACAGTCATCTCATAATGTCATTTCCCCTATCTGTGCACAGGCCTTTATTGTTTACAAAATGCTTTTCTAAAAAGTCACCCTGTGTAAAAAAAAAGAAATAAAGAAAAGATTTGGCTGGGCTCAGCGGCTCAGCCTGTAATCCCAGCGCTTTGGGAGGCCAAGGTGAGTGGATTGCCTGAGCCCGTGGGTTCGAGACCCGCCTGGGCAACTTGGCAAGACCTCATCTCTACAATAAATCAAAAATTAGCTGGGCGTGGTAGCGTGCACCTGTAGTTCCAGCTCCTTGGAAGACTGAGGCGGAAGGATCACCGGAGCCCAGCAGGTCGAGGCTGCAGTGGCCGGGAGTGGCCACTGCATGCCAGTCTGGGTGACAGAGTGAGAATTCAACTCAAAAAAAAAAAAAAGAAAAGATTTAAGTCCTTTCAGACCCTACCTCAGAGAAGGCCTGACTTAGAAGCCCTTTCAGAGCTTCCATTGTGCATAACCCAGGTGTGACCTGGGGATCCGAAGCAAGGAATACATTCTGGCTTCCTCCAAAAGGCCTTATTTAGAATCACTGATCATTAGGACCTGTGCCCCTGGCTGACTTCCAGAATTCACAGGGGGGATGTCAAAGGGACAAATTAGTAGGCTCCACCAGTAGGCCCTGGAATCCAGGGCTGTTCACTTCCCCTGGGTGCCTGAGGATCTGGCTCAGGATCAGCTATTCGAATCCAGAGGTTTTCAGACAAGCAACACATACAAAAGCATAGCTGCTCTACTTGACACAGAATTGTAGCTCCAGAGTCCAGTAGAGGCCAAGTGCCCTTTCTCTCAAACCTACCTGCATTTACTTTCACAGAGGGAGTGCTAAGGGTGCTATATGGGGGAGCCAGGAGAGAAGATGGAAAATCACTGTTCTGGACCAATCTTCTGTATTACAGATGGAAGAACAGGCCTACAGAACCCTGGGCTGGTATGGCAGAGCTCCCACAAAACAACTTTTCTGACAGAAACCCAGATGGAAAATTTTGTTTAAGGCATTTTAAAAAAAGAACTTTGGATAATTTCTTTTTATTTTAAAAATTGTAAATCAGCATACCATAAAAGTAACTTTTTTGAATGTACAGTTTTATGAGTTTTAACACACAGAGTCATGTATCCACCACCACAATGAGGACACAGAGCAGTTCCATCACCTAAAAAATCCCCTCATGCTTTCTCTTGTGGTTGCCCCACTCCAGCCTCTTGCACACACTTATCTGTTCTCTGTCTCTCTTGCCTTTGCCAGAATGTCACATAAGTAGAGTTATAAAGGATGTAACCTGAAGATTGCCTTCTTTCACTCAGTGTAATATCTCTGTGATTCATTCATGTCATTGCTTTTTATAGCTGAGTAGTATTTCATTGCATTGATGTACCACAGTTTGTTCTAGATTTACCCACTGAAGGATATTTGAATTGTTTCTAGTTTTTGGCCATTAAAAATAAAGTTACTGTAAGCATTTGTATATAGGTTTTTAAGTGAGCATATGTTTTCATTTCTCTAGAATATACACCTCAGAGTGGAATGCTGGGTCATATGGAAAGGTATATTTAATTTTGTAAAAAGCTGCCAAACTTCTAGAGTGGCCATTTTGCATTCCCACCTGCATTGTATGAGAAATCCAGTTTCTCTGCTTTCTTGCCAATAATTTGTACTGCCCATATTTTTTATTTTAGCCATTCTGATAGGTGTGTGCATTAGCTCTTTATGACTTTTACTTGCCTTCCCTAATGGTTAATGATGTTGAACATCTTTTTGTGTGCCTTATTTCCTTCCATATTCCTTCTATGGTAAAGTGTCTATTTAAGAGTTTTGCCCTTTTTTTTGTTGCTGTTGCTGGGTTGGTTTTTTCCTCACTGTTGAGCTTTGAGTATTACAAATCCTTTATCAGATATATGACTTATAAATATTTTCTCCCAGTCTGTATCTTATCTTTTCATTCTCTTAAAAGTGTCTTTTAGAGCTAGGAGCAGTGGCTCACGCCTATAATCCCAGCACTTTGGGAGGCAGAGACAAGAGGATTACCTGAGCTCAGGGATTCAAGACCTGCCTGAGTAACATGGTGAGACCTTGTCTCTACAATAAATAAAAAAATCAACTGGGTGTGGTGACATGTACCTGTGGTTCCAGCTGTTTGGAAGGCTGAGGCAGAAGGATCGCCTGAGCCCAGCAGGTCGAGGCTGCAGTGCCCGTGAGCATGCCACTGCACTCCAGCATGGGCAACAGAGTGAGAAACTGACTCAAAAAAAAATGTCTTTTGCAGAGCAAAAGTTTTTAATTTTGATGAAATACAATTAATTTACCAATTTCTTATTTTGTGGACTGATCTTTTGGTGCCATGTCTAAGAACTCTTTGCCTAACCCCAGATCACAAAGAGAAAACTGTAATGTTTTAAAGTTTTATATTTTTCATTTATTTCAGTGATTTTTTAAAAATGAGGTATGAGGTTTAGGTTGAGGCTTATTTTTTTCATATGGATATCCATTGATACCAACTTCATTTGTTGAAAGTTGTCCTTTCTCTATTGAGTTGCCGTTGTACCTTTGTGGGGGTCTATTTGTGGACTCTACTCTGTCTGATATACGAATCTTTCCTCTCACTAATACCACACTATCTTGACTATCTCCTTCCAATTTTTTTCATCTTTTCAAAAATTGTTTTGATTCTAGTTTCTTTGCCTTTCCATATAACTTTAGGAATCAACTTGTCTACATCATCATCAACAACAAAAAAATCCTGCGGGAATTGTTTTAATTCTATCAATCAACTTAGGGAGTGTTGACATCTTCACTGTGTGACATCTGATCCATGAACATGATATGGCTCTCCATTGACTTAGGTCTTTGATTTCTTTCATCAGTATTTGTAGTTTTCAGATCTTATATGTACATGCTGTTATTTTTATAAATGTATGTGTAATATGTATTGTTATTTTTAAAACTTAAACAAGTTTATTTGGATAAATATCCCTTATTCAAAATCAGAAGTGTTTCAGGTTTTGGAGTATTTGGGATCTTTGGATTTGGGAGGCTTAACCTGTATTTCCTTTGGGAGTGTGTTGTAAACTATTTATCCAGTGGCTCATTGTTAGTATATAGAAATACAATTGATTTTTTGTATGTTGGGCTTGTATCCTGTGACCTTGCTAAACTCACTTATTCTAGGAGTGTTTTTGTACGTTCCTTGGCAGTCTGCATGTAGACATCCATGTTGTCTGCAAATAGTAATTGTTTTATTTCTTCCTTTCTAATCTGATTACCTTGGTTTATTATACTTGCTTTATTATACTGTCTAGGATAAGTATGATGATCTTTGTAAGTGGTAAGAATAGAAAATGTTGCATTGTTCCTGATCTTAGAAAGTGTTCAGTCTTACACCATTAGGTGTAATGTTAGCTGTATGTTTTTTGTAGTTGCCTTTGTTAGATTAAGGAAGAGATTAATGAAAGGTGGGAAATTATTCCTTCCTCTTCTGTTTTCTGAAAGAGATGTGCAGAATTGGTGTTTTTCTTCTTTAAATACTTAGTAAAATTCACCAGTGAAGCCATCTGAGTCTAGAGATTTCATTTTCAGGATTAACAATGAATTCAGTTCCTTTAAAGAACTGGCTACCTTTTGTTTCATTGACTGTTTTTCCGTGTTCTGTTTCATTGAGTTTTGCTCTTTATTTCATGTTTTCTGTTTGCTTCAAGTTTATTTTGTTGTTTTTTTCTAACTTTGTAAGATAGAAATTTACTAACTAGAGGCCTGCATCTCACAAATTTTGATTTGCTGTTTTCATTTTTGTTCATTTCAAAATATTTCCTAATTTCTGCCAGGTGTGGTGCTCATGTTTTTAATCCCAGCACTCTGGGACACCAAGGTGGTGGGATTGCTTGAGCCCAGGAGTTTGAGACCAGCTTAAGCAATGTAGTGAGACCTCATCTCTACCCCAAAAAAAATAAAATAAAATAAAATAAATGAGCTAGGTGTGGTGGTGCGTGCCTATGGTCCCAGCTACTCAAGAGGCTGAGGTAGAAGGATTGCCTGAGCCCAGGAGGTGGAGGCTGCAGTGATCTGTGATCATGCCACTGCACTCCAGCCTCGGTGACAGGATGAGACTCCCAACTTTAAAAAAAAATTGATTTCCCTTGAGATGACCTCCCTTACCCATAGATTATTTAGAAATGTGTTTTAATATACTTCTAAAGTTTATTACAAATATATTGTCTTTCTGTTGTCGGTTTCTAGTTTAATTCCATCATAGTCAGAGAACATACATTATAAGATTTCAATTATTTTAAATTTGTTAAAATTTAATTTATTTTGTAGGATATGCTTTATCATGACTTCATGTATACTTGACAAAAGAGGATATTTTGGATGGAATTCTATAAATTTCAATTAGGCCTAATTGACTGATTGTGGTTTCAATTCTTTTATACCATTCCTGATTTTCTGTGTACTTTTTCTATTGATTTCTGTGAGAGGAGTGTTGAAATATTCAGCTATAACTGTGTGAACTTTTCTGTCTCAGTTCTATTAATTTTTGTTTCGTGTATTTTGAAGCTTTGTTATTAGGTGTATAAATGTTTAGGATTGTTTTGTCTTCATAATTAATTGATTTTTTTTATCAATATGCAGTATTGCTATCCTGTTAGTTTGTTAGAGTATATTTTGTCTGATATTAATATAGCCACTCAAGCTTTGTTTTGATTAGTGTTTGTATGATATAGCTTTTCCACTCTTTTACTTTTAACCATTCTATATCATTATATTGAAAATGAGTTTCTTAGCCGGGCTCGGTGGCTCAGCCTGTAATCCCGCGCTTTGGGAGGCTGAGGTGAGTGAATTGCCTGAGCCCGCGGGTTTGAGACCCACCTGGGCAACTTGGGGAGACCTCATCTCTACAATAAATCAAAAAAATTAACCGGGCGTGGTAGCACGTGCCTGTAGTTCCAGCTACTTGGAAGACTGAGGCAGAAGGATCGCCGGAGCCCAGCAGGTCAAGGTAGCGGTGGCTGGGAGCGGCCACTGCACTCCAGTCTGGGCGACTGAGTGAGACTTCAACTCAAAAAAAAAAAAAAAAAGAAAATGAGTTACTTGTAGACAGCATATATTTGGGTCATTTTTTTGTATATCTAATTTGACAATCTGTTTTTTAATTGGTGTGTTTAGACCATAATTATTGACATTCAGATTGAGGTCTATTATATTATTTGTTTTCTGCATATCCTTTCTATTTTCCATTTCTAAGTATTCTATTGCAATTTATCTATTATGTTTTGACTGTATCTCTTTGTATAGTTTTTTTAGTGGTTGCAATAGAGATCACAAGCCCTCTCTCCCCACAAAAAATGGACTTACTGTTTGGAGGGCAGGCCCTTTGTAGTACACTTGGAATTTGTTCCTCCAGATCAAACAATTAACCCAGATTTTTATCTGGACATTTTAAGAAGGTTGCATCACAATTTGCAGAAGAAATGTCCCAAGTTATGGCAAACAGGTAACTCGTTCTTCCACCATTACGATGGATCTGCCCAAATTGTGCTGAGTGTTCAACAGTTTTTGACCAGAAACAACATGACTCCTGTGCCCCACACTCCCCTATTCACCCTATCTCATCCTGAGCATCTTTTTGTTTGTTTGTTTCCCTGAATGAAAAGTCCTTAAAGGGAAATGTTTTGCTGATGTGGAAGAAGTGAAACCAAAAATGGCAGAAGTATTAAAAGGCATTAAAACTGACAAGTTCAGCTGGGCTCCGTGGCTCAGCCTGTAATCCCAGCATTTTGGGAGGCTGAGGTGAGTGGATTGCCTGAGCCCGCGGGTAAAATACCTTTTGATATTGTCCACAGATTTTGGATAATGTATTAGTTTCCTCCTGCTGCTGTAACAAAATGCCACAAATTTAGTGGCTTAAAACAACACCATTTCATTATCTCACAATCTCTGTAGGTCAGAAGTCTGACTGGACTTTGACTGGGTCCTCTGCTTAGAGCCCAACTCCAAAAAAACCAAAAAACCTGACAAGTTCAAAAAATTTTGAGCGGTAGAAAAAGCATCTCAGTAGATGTATTGCATCAAACGGAAAGTACTTTGGAGGTGACTGAAGTTTAAACATGTAAGAATTTTTTACAAATAATTACAAATTAATTACACAAATAATTTGACAAATAAACAATTTTTTACAAATAAATTCTGGGTTTTTGGAGATCTGCCCTCATATAATATACATACTTGAAATTTTCATACTCTACTTAGAATTAATATTTTACCACTTAAAGTTGAATATAAAAACTTTACTACCATATAGTTTTCTTTTTTCTTTTTTTGAGTTGGAGTCTCATTCTGTCGCCCAGACTGGAGTGCAGTGGCACGCTCCCAGCCACCACAGCCTTGACCTGCTGGGCTCCGGCGAGCCTTCCGCCTCAGCCTTCCAAGTAGCTGGAACTACAGGCATGCGCTACCATGCCCGGCTAATTTTTTGATTTATTGTAGAGATGAGGTCTCACCAAGTTGCCCGGGCAGGTCTCGAACCTGTGGGCTCAGGCAATTCACTCACCTCAGCCCCCCAAGGCAAGGGATTACAGGCTGAGCCACGGAGCCTGGCTCCATATCGTTTTCTTTACCCCTCCCCCGCCACTTTATGTTGTAGTTGTGATGTGTAGTACATCTACATTTATTGAAAATCCTATCAGTATTATGATTTTTTTTTTTTTTTGAGTTGGAGTCTCACTCGGTTGCCCAGACTGGAGTGCAGTGGCCACTCCCGGCCACCGCAGTCTCGCCTGCTGGACTCTGGCGATCCTTCCGCCTCAGCCTTCCGAGTAGCCAGAATTACAGGCATGCGCTACCACGCCCGGCTGATTTTTTTTTCATTTATTGTAGAGATGAGGTCTCACTGCCCAGGCGGGTCGCGAACCCGCGGGCTCAGGCAATCCACTCACCTCAGTCTCCCAAAGGCGCGGGATTACAGGCTGAGCCACCGAGCCCGGCTAGAATTATGATTTTTGCTTTCAACCATCATACATACATTAAATAACTTAAGAGGAGAATATTTACTATTTCTATTGCTCTTCTTATATTCCCTTAAATTCGAAGTTTCCCTTTGGTATCATTTCTCTTCTGTTTGAAGAACTTCTTTTAACATTTTTTAAGAGGAGGACTTCTGGCAATGAATAATCTCAGCTTTCCTTAATTTGAGAATTTCTTTGTCTTCATTCATGAAAGTTGTTTTTACTGGTATAGACTCCTGGACTGACTTTTTCTTTTTCATTCAGCAGTTTAAATATATTCCATTGACTTCTGGCCTCTATGATTTCTGATCATAAATCCACAGTCTTTCTAATTGTTGTTTCCCAGTAGATAATACTTCATTTTTCTCTGGTTGCTTTTAAGATTTTTCTTCTTGTCTTTGGTTTTCAGTAGTTTTATTATATGTATGGGCATGGATTTCTTTAGATTATCCTTTTGGAGTTCACTGAGCCTCTTGATTCTGTGTCCTTCAAAAATTTGGGAAGTTTTCAGCTATTATTTCTTCAAATATTGTTTTCTGCACCATATGCTCCTCTAATTCTATATCTTTGATAACATGAACATTAGATCTTTTGATATTGTCCATAGATTTTGGATAATGTATTAGTTTCCTCCTGCTGCTGTAATAAATTACCACAAACTTAGTGGCTTAAAACAACACCATTTCATTATCTCACAATCTCTGTAGATCAGAAGTCTGATTGGACTTTGACTGGATCCTCTGCTTAGAGTCTCACAAGGTCAAAGTCAAGTTGTTTAATAAGGCCAAAACCAAGTGCATTTTTCACTGGAGGCTCTGGGGGAAGAATCTGATTGAAAACTCACTTGGGTTCTTGACTGAATTCAGTTCTTTGCAATTATAGAATAGAAGACCCTATTTCCTTGCTGTCAGCTGGGGGCTAGTCTTTTCTGCTAGAAACTGCCCACATTTCTTCTGTTACTTTCCATGTGGCCCCCCTCCAGAAACAGCAGGTTAAATCCTACTCACATTTTGAATACCTCTAACTTTTCCTTCTGCCAGCCAATGATTAGAAATATCCCACCCAATAATCCTTTCAAGAATTTGTGATTAGAATGAGCCCACTCAATAATCCAGAGGAATCCCAATTTAATTTAGTTTAATTATGTATGTATGTATGTATGTATGTATGTATGTATGTATTTTGAATCGGAATCTTACTCTGTGCAGTGGGATACTCACAGCTACCACAGCCCTGACCTGTTGGACTCAGGCGATCCTTTCAACTCAGCCTTCCGAGTAGCTGGAACCACAGGTGTGCGCCACAATGCCCAGATAATTTTTTTATTTATTGTAGAGTGGAGGTCTTGCCATGTTGCCCAGTCTGGTCTCAAACCCTTGGAATCAGGTGATCTCTCACTTGTGCTGCCCAAAGTGCTGGGACTTTAGGCGTGAGCCACTGCTCCCAGCAGAATCCCAATTTTAAAAACTTCATTTACATCTGCAGTCCCTTTTGTCATGTAAATAACATTCACATTTTCCAGGGAATAGTACAAGAACGTCTTTGGTGTAGGTGTAGGCATTTTGCCCACCATAGATAATTTTTGCTGATCTGTCTTCAAGTTCACTGACTCCTTGTTATCTCCATTCTGCTATTCAAGCCTGTGTATTTTCAAATTTTGATTATTGTATTTCCTTAGTTCTAAAATTTGTTTGGTTGTTTTCTGTATCTTCTATATCTCTGTTAAGACAATCTTTCTTTTTTTTTTTTTGAGTTGGAGTCTCACTCAGTCTCCCAGACTGGAGTGCAATGGCCGCTTCCGGCCACCATAACCTCAACCTGCTGGGCTCCGGCGATCCTTCTGCCTCAGCCTTCCAAGTAGCTGGAATTACAGGCACACACTACCACACCTGGTTGATTTTTTTTTTTTTTGAGAGATGAGGGCTTGCCAAGTTACCCAGGTGGGTCTCGAACCCACAGGCTCAGGCAATTCACTCACCTGGGCCTCCCAAAGCACGGGATTACAGGCTGAGCCACCGAGCCCGGCCCAATATTTCATTTTTAAAGTATTTTTTCTGATGATTCCAACATCTAGGTCATCTCAGAGTTCAGACTTTCCTGGTTCCTTGTTATGCAGAGCAATTTTGGATTACATCCTAGACATCGTCAATATTATGTTTTGAGACTCCAGTTCTTTTTTAAATCCTATGAATTTTTTGTTTTAGGATGCATTTGACCCATTTAGGTTCAGTTCTTATCTGTCTCCTGTGGGCTATAGTTCCAATCAGTTCAGTTTTTAAAGCCTTTGCGTTGTAAATTAGATCTGTTCTAAGTTTGTGCTACCCAGTGGCCTGTCTAAAACCTGGATGTTCTCCTAATAGTTCAGTTCTCAAAGTTATTGGAATACTGTTTAGGGTCAGATCCATCCATGGGAGCGTAGGAGTTCATATGCAACTTTATGGTATACATTTTACTAGCTCACCTATCCACAATCTCTCCCATGCTCTCCAGTTTTTAAAGCCCCCCTTTTCCTGGTACTTTAGGTAGAAATCTGGGCCTTAAGTCTCCTTGCTCTGTCATATGTCTTCTGTGACTGGGTTTGCTCTGAGGCCAAGTGACAGGATGAAGAGAAAAAAGACTGGGGATTCCCCTCCACTACTTTTCAGACCACAGTTTCTTTGGTCAGAGGAAAGGATTTCCCTCTGTCAGAGCTGGTGCTTTTCTGGGGACCGCTGCTACTGCCGCTGCTGAGTTTCAACTTCAGTATGAGGCTTGCCTGGGGGCAGGACCAGACAGAATAGAAGAAAAAAAGGGATTTCCTTCACTCGCTGTCTTCTTGGGGCTCCCACTTCTACTCCTCAGACCAGAAAGACAGGGCTTCTCTTGGAGATCTTTGGTTCTTTCTGTGTCTTAAGAACAGTCCTAGGATTCATACTGCCTTTGAGGCCAGTTTTTAAAGCCCCCCCTTTACTCTACTTCCAAGTTCTGTTTCCGTTCTCCAATCTACCTGCTATTGTTTCTTTTTTCGGAGTCCTCAGATAGCTGCTTCATGCTTTCCATCAGAGCTTTTAGTTGAAACCAGGGGGAGAAACAGACTATGCTTACTCTGTCTTACTTAGATCTAGAACCCTAAGAAATTTATTTTTAAAACATGCTCATTTGTGGAAAAAAGAAAACAAAAATGTCCCACCCACAGTATTAATATCCTCCTAATTGAGTCACCATTGGGTATTGTGGTATATTTCCTTCTTGGCATTTTTTTCATAGTTAAGAAAATATAATTTTGAGCCCTTTTCTAAAGCCCTTTTTAAATATTTAGAATTGGATGTGGAGGGAGCAGGATTTCACATCCTGAGTGGGAGAGGTTGAGGATAAGGTTGAGGGCTATTGAGAGGATCTAAGTTAATTTCCCAAATAGTTCCCTGTGTTTTGCCAACTCAAAATAGAGTGGTCTTTTACTCAGGCAACCTAGGAAGAAGAAGATCCTGCTGAATTTTTAAGGCAGTCCTGTAGTAGGGGGAGAATGAAATGGTCCCACAGCCTGACAGCCTGGCTGGGGACAGGGATTCCAGGCCTCTGTTTGATTTGATGAACCTTTAACTTTCCCATTTCAAAGTGAGGAATTGGCTGGGTGTGGTGGCTCATACTGGATTTCCAGCTCTCTGGGAGGCTGAGGTGGGAGAATCACTTGAGCCCAGGAATTCTAGACCAGCCTGGGCAACATAGGAAGACCTCATCTCTACAAAAATAAATAAATAAATAAATAATAGCCAAGCGTGGCGGTGTATGCCTGTAGTCCCAGCTACTCGGGAGGCTGAGGTGGAAGGATCACCAGGGGCCAGGAGGTCCAGGCTGTGGTGAGTCATGATTGTGCCACTACCTGGATGACAGAGACTCCAACTCAAAAAAAAAAAAAAAAAAAAGTGAGGAATCACTTTCTAACTAATTTATTTAAATTTGGTTTGAAAAGTTTCTGCAAAGTTCATAATGCCCTATCATATACATAGGGACATGACAATGGCTGTATATATTTCTAGCTCTTGACCTTGAAGGACACATCCCTGCTTACTTATCCTGAGATGCTAAATCCAAATGCCCTAAGAATCCATATGACTTTCCACCTCTACCTATATCACCTTGGGATGAAAAGGAGCTTAGGATGAGAGTTGAGAGGTGTGGGGTTTTTTTTTTTTTTTTTTTTGAGTTGGAGTCTCACTCTGTCACCCAGACTGGAGTGCAGTGGCCACTCCCGGCCACCACAGCCTCGACCTGCTGGGCTCCGGTGATCCTTCTGCCTCAGCCTTCTGAGTAGCTGGAACTACAAGTGTGCGCTACCATGCCCGGCTGATTTTTTTTTTTTTTTTTTTGAATTGGAGTCTCACTCGGTCGCCCAGACTGGAGTGCAGTGGCCGCTCCCGGCCACCGCAGCCTCGACCTGCTGGGCTCCGGCGATCCTTCCACCTCAGCCTTCCAAGTAGCTGGAACTACAGGCGCTGCTACCACACCCGGCTAATTTTTTGATTGATTGTAGAGATGAGGTCTTGCCAAGTTGCCCAGGCGGGTCTCGAACCCGCGGGCTGAGGCAATCCACTCACCTCAGCCTCCCAAAGCGTGGGATTACAGACTGAGCCACCGAGCCCAGCTGAGGTATGGATTCTTATCCTGACTTTTCCACCACTTGTCTTTGACTTCAGACAGATCCTGGAATTTTTCTGGAATTTTGCCTACTCTGTAAAATGAGAATCACAATGCCCATCCGTAGTGGTCATAAGAATGTACCCCACAGACCTCCAATTACATAAAGTAATATTGACCAAGGGCCCCCAACTGTGGCATGGAAATTCATCATGTTGATGCTGAGATCAGACTGTCTTCAGGTTCCTTTTAGCTGGTTCATGAGTATAGGAGGGATACTAACGGAGGCCCATTTCTGGAAGACATGCTAGATAGACTTCCACTTGATAAAATATTTTTCCCTGGGGTGGTGTTGGGGAAGAATGCTTTGTGGCCTGAGCTGGGCAATGCCAGGCTGGTAGTTTCTTGTGGCAAACACTCCCTGCAACCCTGGGCCAGACCTCACACAGCCCTTGTAACTTCACACCCTGACTCTGTTCTTCATAGCAAAATGGGAAGCAGGAAATAGCAAAACCTCAAGAATTAGGAGATGAGTTCCTAACCCTGCTTCCCCCTTTGCACAAGGTTGTCTTGGTTCTTCTTCCCTTTGGGCTTCAGTTTCCTGATATGGACAATGAGGATTGAACTAGATCTGTGGTTTTCACACAGGGTACCTGGGAAATCTGGCAGAGGAGCCACAGGGGTGAGGGGGCCCCATGCCCTGCCCTTTTTCAACTACAGGAACTCTGCTTTGGCTTGATTGATATTGGGCTCCAGAATAAGATGGCATGAACATTTAAACAAGAGAAATGTCCAACCCAGGTAGCAGCTACTGCTGGGTCAGAAATCTACCCAGCTAGGGTGCTGGCAATGCTTAGTGAAGGAAGGGGGCCTGGGTACAGTGGCTTATGACTGTAATCCAAGCACTTTGGGAGGCTGAGGCAGGAGGATCGTTTGAGGCCAGAAGTTCAAGAAGAAAGGAGAAGAACATGTGAAAGTTGTGGCAGTCAAGACAGGACAGAAGGAAGCCTAGACACTGAAGGACTCCAGCAGACAAAGGGAACAGGGATGGCGCCATATAGCTGAAAGGGTCAGGTCTGTGGTTGGGCTTGGAGATATCACAACATTCAGGGCTTGTCCTGTCTCCAGTGAGGAGCAGAGAAGGCAGCATCCAGTCCTCACTGTGGTGTGGGCCAAGATTTTACAGTACTTAGGGAGGATGCAGATGTGGTTGACAAGGTCCCACCCAGAGAAGACTAATTCCTTGTGGTTCCAGGCTACGTCCACAAGTTCTCAATCACTCACTCAATAAATATTCACTGATGTGGTAGCCAGTCTCAGAGATGTCCTCAGTGATTCCATCTTCCTAGTATTCCTGCCCTTGTGTAGTCAGTGTGGGAGGACCCTCACTAAATAGGCTTGGCCAGTGCAACCAGTAAGATATTGGAGAAATGACAGAGTGTGACCTTTGAGGTTAGATCAAAAAGGACATTGTGGCTCCTTGCTCTCTTGAATCACTCGCTCTGGTGGAGGCCAGCCACCATGTCATGATGACACCCAAGAATCCTTTGGAGAGGTCCACATGGCAAGGAACTAAGGCCTCCTGCCAACAACCAGGCGAATGACCCATCTTGAAAGTAAATCCTCCAGCCCCAGGCAAGCTTTCAGATGACTGCAGCTTGGGCCAACATCTTGACTATAACCTAGTGAGAAACTCTATGCCAGAACCACCACACTGTGCCACTCTCAAATTTCTGACCCACTGAAACTATGAGATAATGCATGTTTGTTGCTTTAAGCCATAATATTTTGGGATAAATCAATACAACGCACTGTCCCCACTGTCATCTACTTGCCTAGACCACAACAGGCCTGCCATGGTTTCCCTGCCTCCTGTCTCAAGTCTTTCCAATTTTTCCTTTACAGAGGACCACTTATTAAGAAATATTTATTGAAGATCCTGGCTCTTTCCTGCTCAAAACCTTCTGTGGCTTTCCATTAAGTAGCCCATTTCTAGGAAATATTTGCAAACGAGCAGGAACAGTGCAATGGATCTGACATTCCTGAGCTGATTTGAGGGCAGAGTAGGGAGCAAGAAGAGTCCTCGTTTGCCCTGGTTCCCTGGAATGGCAATCCAAGGGCCACCAGGGGAGGGCAGTTGGGGCTGAGACAAGGCTTTGTTCTGAAGTCCACAATGGCAGGATGCCCAGCACAGTCCCAGCTTCCCCGGCTTCCTCCAAGGCAGGGCAAGGGAGCAGGAGGCTGGGCATCCACTGTGATCTGCTCTGGCAGGACCATGGCCTGAGACCTCTCAATGTGCCCTGGAAGGCTGAAGAGGGGTGGGGCAGATAGCCCAGGAGCCTTGTGGTGGACTGGAGGCATCTGTGATAAGACTGAGGTCCTACTATGTTTCAGACACTATTGCTAGGCCCTTCTCATGCATTAGTCCAATACAGCTTCCAGGTGGGGGTAGGTTCTACTGCTGCCCCCTCTTAATACAGAAGCACAGGAGGGAAATACCCTTATCCAAGGTCACACAGCTCAGAGACACCAGGGTTTGAACCCAGGTCTGACTCCAGAGCCCCTGCTCCTGATTTGTATTCTCTCCTGCATACTCCATGCCACTCGCTGTGCTGGTGCCCTCCTTAAGTTCAGCCTGGTGGAGAAGAAAGAGGATAATCTAGCCCAGGGGTGGGATGTGATCAGGGCCCTCCCAGGAGTGGTATAGGGAGCTGGAGTGACCTCCAGCTGGAGCTTCGAACTCAGCTTGGCCTGGCGTGGGGGTGAGAGGAGGGACGAGCTTCCCAAAGAAGGTGATACCTGTCATCCTGAGAAGAGGCTTACTAGCACAGACTGGTTGGAAAGACTGAGGCTCAGAGAGGTGAAGAGACTTGCCTGAAGCAACAGAGCTAGTGAAAGGGAGAGCCTATAGGGACAATGACCTTTCGATGGAGCTCTCCTCTACCTGGGGCCCGCTGAACCCTCTCTCCCATTTATTACTATGATCCTCACTCCTATAGACACTGCCACCGCTAGGCCAGGAGCCACCAACCTGAGGTCATGCTGTTAGTTGGACTCAAACCCAGACTTCCCGACTCCCAGTCCAGTGCCCTCTGTGCCCACCAATTGGAGCTGTGACAGGAAGGGCTTTGGCTGTGTCCTTGAGGGAATCACGTCAATGTCAGATGATCCTGAATCTGGATCTGTTAACAAACCAGCTTCCAGGTCAGGCACAGCCCCAATAATCCTGTGCCTTGTCTCCACAACCACCAGGAGCAGGCTTTGATCTGGTGGGAGGCTCACTCATTAGCCAAACATTCCCAAAGGCCCAGGAGCCTCTGCAAGGAGCCTGTGCGGGGAGGCTCCTGTTATGGCAGGGGCCTCCCTTGGGGAAGGGCCCTGAGTCACCAAGGAGGCTATGTTTGACCAAAGCCATCTCTCCTTCTGTCCTGCCTGGCAAAGCCTGAGACTGGAGTCCAGAGTTACCCAAGCGGCACAGGAACTGGGCTGAGCTAGCAGCATCTCTGAGTCACAAGGATGATGGGTGGCAGGTAATTCAGTCCAGGCCCACTTGCCCTTCTGAAAGGCCAGCCAGGGTGGAGGCTGGGACCAGGAAACCCCATGCTGGCCCTCCAAGGCTTTCCCACCCCCTAGCAGTAGGCTGGCCCTTCTCGCAGCCCTGCCTGGCACTGACTGGCACAGCAGTCCTTTATGAATTCTTTTACTGAATCTGAATGATTCCTCCCTGAATCCCTGTCTCCACAGACCCTGGCCCCAGCCTGGTTTAGTTCCCTGTCCTCACACAAAAAGGAGTCATTTTCCAGATAGGTCTGGAACTTCAGGGAGGGTGAGTGACTAGCACCATCACCCCCTTCCTCACTTCTGGTCCTGCCCACCAGAATCCTCATCTGAATTCTCTCTGCAGGGATCATCATTCCCATTCTGCAGATCAGAAATCTGTGGCCCAGTGAAGGGAGGCTCCCAGTGAGGTGGGCAGTGCAGGATGAGGTCCCAGGTCTCCCCACTCTGGGCTCGGTCCTTATCATTTTTAGCAGGTAGTCTCTGGAGAAGGCAGCCGGGTGGGGGAAGTGAAGTGTATAGAGCCAATGAAAAGCTTAGAGGGCAGCCTGCCAGCCAAGGAGGCTCTGGGCTAGCTCTAGGGGCTAGGACACCTCTGCTCTCCTGTGAGGCCCTTGGGCACAAACCCTTGTCAAGACCCTTCCTCATTAGCTCTACTTTTTGGGTTTCTCTGTTGACCAGGATGAAGTACAGTGATGTGATAATAGCTCACTGCATCCTTGAACTCCTGGGCTCAAGGGATTCTCCCGGAGTGGCCTCCCAAAGCACTGGGATTATAGGCATAAGCCACCATGCCCAGTCAGGTTTCTCTTTTAAAGGAGAGTTGAGTGTTTGGGTTTCATCTCCCAGACAAAGGTTTAGCCATGAGAAGGAAGGAAGATGTATAGCAAGAGGGTACTGGACAGAGCACACAGCACATGCAAAGGCTCCAGTGAGGCGACCTGGTGTCACAAGGAAGTAGGTGAGGCTGGAAGGCAGAGCCCAAGGGGAAGAAGACAGGAGCTGGCAAGCCCGCAGGGGCCAGGCCCTGAGGGACTTGTGGTCTGGGGTAGAAAGTTCTGACTTTGTCCCCAAAGCAGTGAGGAGCCTCAGAGGGTGTGTGTTTTACGAAGATCCTGTTGGGCGAAGGAGGCTGTATAGAAGATGGAGTAGAGGTGCCAGGGCAGGGCTGGGAGGAGGCTGCTGCCATCATCCAGAAGATGGGCAATGGCAGCCCAGGCAGTGGAAGGATTTGAGGGATAGGGCTGGGTTGGGGCCTAGACAGGCCTCGGTGGGTAAGGGGGACGTCCTGGTTTCTGTGTGGGTAGCCCACTGCTTTCTCTATATTGTCTTGACTGTATCTCCAAGGAATGACACAGGTATACAAGCAAAAATAGTTTATTTGAGGACGGATGACCCAAAATTGGGGGCCCAGGGGTGAGGTCACAGCAGCTGCCTGGAGTTGGCACAGACTACCCCAACTCCCTAGGGGAGCCCAGCAGCAAAGAAGCTTTTCCCTGGGCCCCCTAGCTGCCTCCCCCACAGGAGGAAGGATTGTGCAACCGCCAAGAATCATCATCATCGTCATCATAACACTTGAGGTTTTCCGTTTGCCCAGCATTTCTGGGCATAGTAGTCGATGCTAATCATAATAATTACTCTGACAAGCACAGTGACTATGCCAGGCTTGGACCCACCATCCAGTGGTGAGCAGAGTCTGTGACAAGGGTGAGGCAGGCAGAGACAGGAGGTAGGTCTCTGGGAGTCCCCACTCCAGTCTCCAAGGCAACCCTTCCAGAAGGTGCCTCTCTCTCCCATGGCCCCCAGCAAAGGCGGCTACCTGTTCTCCACTTTTCCTATGACCACTGGCCACGGCTGGATTCAGGCTGGGGCTTCCCGGGTGGCCTCAAAGACCCTTGTCAGGTTGGTCCCTCTGCCACAGCCCCCTGCGGGCAGCCCAGGAGGCCACGAACTCGCAGTTGTGGTAAAGGAACATTCCTGAAAGAGTGAGTGCAATGCCCACGTAGCTGAGAGCACTGAGGCAGCTGCCAAACAAGAGCCGGGACAGGATGAGGTTGCCCACAACGGTGAGGTTGCCCAGGACGTGGACGGTGAGGGCCGAGGTGAGGGCCAGCAGGGAGAAGCTGGCCAGGTTGTAGAGCACAGACAGCAGGCAGCTGAGCAGGATGCAGGCCCAGAGGCGGGAGTCAGCAGGAGCGGGTGGTGGGGCCACACCAGCCTCCAGCACCAGGGCGGCTCCCGCCAGCAGGCAGAAGCTGGGCAGCGAGGTGGCGTACAGCAGAGTCACCGCATCCAGCCTCTCCTCCTGCAGCAGGGCACCTGCAACCAGGACAGCAGCTGTCAGCACCCAGGGTAAGACAGCCCCACTCAGCCAACCCAGCATGACCTCCATGGCTACTCCAGAAAGCCTACCTGACCGCCCAGAGGAGGTTAGTGGCTCCTACTCTGAAATGTGATGGTCAAGCATCAGAATCGGACCACCTGGGCTTGTGACTGTGTCCACTCCTCACTATCTACCTGGGCTCACAAGAGGCATTTCACCTCTAGAACCTTGGTTTCCTCAGCTTGAAAGCTGGGTAATAAGAAAGCCTAATACATGAGGCTGTTATACAAATGTAAAAAGATACACACATAAAGTCCTTGTAAAGTGAGTGCTCAAGAAATGTCAAAAAAATTAAAATGTCTGCTATCACTCACTTCGAGCCACCTCTCATAGGCTGGAACAATGATCTGCTTAGGATATCTAAATGATCAATAAGCATGAAAAGTGGCTCAAAAACAAAAAACCTGCAGGGGTCTCCCTGCCCTAGAGGAAAAAGTCCTAGGTTCTTAACCCTGCTTTGAAGACACTACACCAAGTGGCTCCAATGACCTTTCCTGGCCTCATGCCCACCAGGACCCCACACTGCAGCTCTGGCCACCACAGCTGGAACAAGCCAGCAGAAGTTCCCAGTTCTGCCACTTACTAGCCACATGGCCTCTGCATTAAAAAAAAAAAAAAAAAGAAGAGTATTAAAATAATAAATTGTTTGGGTATGTTCATTCATTGCTTCCTTCACATATGACCACTGGGCTGACAGGGAACAAGAAGGTCATTGTGGGCTCTTGGCAAGCACTCATTGTTTATAACCGATGATCAGCATGTTTTGCTACTGACACCGGAGCATGTCAGAAAGAATTCAGGACTAAGAGGGAACCTTTCAGCTTTGCAAGGAAAGGGGGGACCCTGCTGCCTTGCCCACATATGCATGTGTACCTGCGTGTGCCTGTGCGTACACATGCTATCACCAGCTGTTCACAAAGGAAGGGACGCCAAGGGGAAAGGGCAGTATCTGCATGAGGGCAATGATGGTGTGGAACCCTCTCCAAATTCTAGTGGAGAGAGATGAGTAATTGATGCAGGTCCCCTCCTAGGGCTCTGCGGGCTTCTATGCATTTTCTGACACACACTTTCCTAAGAGACTCAGAGATGCTTACTCATAGGCTATGCTCAGAATAGGAAATTTTCTCTCTCTGATGTTTTGGCTTTGTTCTCTAGGCAACAGTCCCTCCGGCTCAAGCATTTCTAGAAAGGAACAGATAATCGGAATGTCTCCTGCTCATTGGCTCCAAATTTAGCACCATTATAAGTTGCCTGTGTAAGGTTCCCTCATAAGAACCTTTGGTGAATTCACCTTTGGAGAACTTCACCCTCTGCGAGGCAGCCAGGCAGTTTCTAACCTCCCCACCCGTCTCCTGAGATCTGCTGCATCCCATTCAGCCTTCCATCTCCCCTCCCTGCAGCAGAAGAGGCAGTGACCCTGTGTCAGACGTAACTCATCCCTACTTGGGGCCCCCAAAATGTCAGCCTCTTCAGTGACTCTTCCTCTGCCAGCCCCCAAGTCCTCCATTTCAACCTCTCCTTTCATGGGAAGATACCCAAGCTTCTGCCACATGCTGACAACAACTGACCCGAGTCTAAATGTTGTCCTCTTGCCACTGGCTTATCCGCTCTTTGCTCTTTCACTAGCTGGATGATACTGGGCAAGCCACCCTCTCCATGCCTTGGTCTCCCTGTGCGTAGTATGGGGGGGCATGTGAGTTGCTTAATACAGGGCTTGATGCCCAGTGGTATCCACTCACTCCAGAAGCTGGCACAATCCTCACACTCTGCTCCTGCTGGCTGCCACCCCATTCCCGGGCCCAGCCTGCTTCCCATTCCCAGAATGTCCTTTCCTGCTCCATCAGTATGAAGAGCCGGGCACAGTGTGGGCACCTAGGGAGAGCCCAGCACTGTTTGCTATCATGATTACATTACTATTATTATCATCCTGCACACCCCCTCCCCTAGGCAGCCTTCTCAGAGCTCCCACAAAGAAGCAACTGCTCTACCACACCTGTGACCACCTTGTCTCTAGAACTCTCTCTTGCCATTGTGATCTCTATTTCTGAGTGTGTATCCCCAATCAGCCTCAGAGCTCTGAGGACAAGAATCGAGTCACGCTGCTCTGTGAGGCAGGTGGGTCCAGCAAAGAACAGACTCAGCAAGCTGGCACCCTGATTCCTAGACTTTCTGTAGGTAGGAGGGTGGCATCACCTTCTACCCTGCAGGCTCGGGGCCTGCAACTGACCCAGGTAGGAGGAAAGCTGCTGGCCCTGCTCACAGCTGCCTGGGCTCTCCTCTTCCTAGACACTTGTTACTATAGACTCTGCTCCCAAGAAAAGAGTTGGCATCAGTCATTTACACTCTAGTCTGAATCTGGCTGTGGTGCATCTCCTGTAACCACTGGCACTAGAAACCTCCTCTTGTTCAAAACCCATCTCAGCCCCAGCTCCAGTCTGTTCCTTGCATCTCTGTCAATCGGGCCTCTGGCCTCGTAAGCCCCCTCCTTAGCACCCTGAGAACCCTGAGCCAGCCTACCAATTCAGCTGGCAGTGCTGTCAAGAAAACCAACATTTAAGGAGTATCTGCTCTGTGCCAGACCCGGGGGGCCAGGTGCTAGGGACCCACATTTTCTCCAAGCCTGACTGGTGGGAAGCAGACAGCTAACCAAGTGGCTATATTAGGGGACAGTCGAAGCCACAATGGGGGAAGCAGAGGACACTGTGGGAGCTCAGAGCAAGCACCCAACCTGCCCAGAGGGTCAGGAGCTGAGACTTGGGAGGGAAGAAGGGAGCTGGCAGAAGCCAAGAGTCCTGGTGCCAGGCACTCGCTGCTTGATGCCTGGCCGGCAACAGCCTCACCTGCAGACCAGAGCTGCCTGGGTCCCTGTGTGAGGACTACGGGGCCTCAGCAGGGGCAGTGTGGGCCTTGAGGCTGGGACCTTCACAGCCTTGCGGCCTTGTCCAGTAGGGACCGGTGGGGTCAGGTTTCCCAGTGCCAACGCATGCCAGGGCTCATGCCTGAGCTCAGTCTCTAGCTCTCATGTAACCTGAGGGCAAAAATAGAACTGGGCTTTGGCCATGCCT
Source organism: Carlito syrichta (assembly GCF_000164805.1). Taxonomy (NCBI): domain Eukaryota; kingdom Metazoa; phylum Chordata; class Mammalia; order Primates; family Tarsiidae; genus Carlito; species Carlito syrichta. The sequence continues at coordinate 495,676 of NW_007246372.1, read as the reverse complement.
CAGGCCCCAAGAGGATGGGGAGAAGGCCAGGGCAGGGCTGAACTCCGACTTCAGTCTTCCCTGACTGCGGGCTGCCTCCAACCCCAGCCCAGTACCCTGGGAGCCCCACTTTCCTTCTCCCACACCTGGGTCACAGGATGTCAGAGCAGGAAGGGCGAGCAAGAGGCCCTTCGGACTCCATCAACTCTGACCCTCCTCCACTGAACAGACGGGGAGGCAGAGGCCCAGATAAGAGCTGGACCTGCCCAAGTATGAGCAAAGATATGGCTGGAACCTGGGCCTTCCTGCCCCGAGTGGGCGCCCTGGCCTCCATCATGTCTCTTTGAGCTGAGAGAAGGGTGGGGTCTGTGATTCAGACACCCCTCAGGAGGACAAGCAGGAAGCCAGCCTCCACCCTCAAGTAGAATGATCTATAAGGGTCTAGGCCTAGAGGCTCTGCCCTACCCTGCCCAGAGGTCCACCTCCCCCCTTCATCAGAGCCAGTGACTAAAGTCACACAGACCAGGCTTCAAATCCTCAGGAGCCATGTGACCCTGCACAAATCATGAATCTCTTTGAATCTCAGGCCTATCTGTAAAAAGGGGATGTAGATGGCATTGACAGGGATGACTCAAGGTCAACACCCAGCACCAGGTCGTCACACTGGAGCTCCCAGTAAACATCAGCCCTTCCCACACTTAACCCAACCCCTTGCCTTCTAAATCCCAGCTCAAGTCTTGCCCTCTTTTTCTCTCCCTGCTCCACGATTTCTGGCCTCCCCTTGGGTTCACAGCCTTATACCACATCACCTGGACAGCAAGAGTCTGACTGCCTGGATTCAAATCTTGCCTCTGCTGCTCACTGGTTAGTGGTCCAGGGCAAGTCTCTCCATCTCTCTATCAAATGGGAATACACTGAGATAAAAGGCTAGACAAAACATGGGACACAGGTCACTGGCAACTATTATTAAATACAGGTTGGGCCTGCAGAGCCTGAGTTGGGGGCTGAACTCACTGAGTTGTTGGCCCTCTCAGAATCTCAGTTTCTGCCTCCTCCAAAGCCATGAACCTCAGTTTCCTCATCTGTAAAATGGGATAATGGCCAAACCCCTCACAGGGACATCCAGGCCACCCATCCACCCAGACCCCCACCTCCTCAGCTGGTGACCCAAGCACTCACTCTGCTGAACTGACTTGAGGCCGCGGAGGCAGGTGGCAGCTAGCAGGAAGCCACAGCCGGTGGGAGGTGCTCGGAACTCTCCGGCCAGGCTGCAGGCGGCCCCCAGGCAGAGGGGGCCCATGGCAGCCAGCTGCAGCGGGTGGTGGCGCCGGCCGAGCAGCAGCGCTGACAGGGCCAGCGTGAACAGGGGTGTGGTGGTGGTGACCAGCTGCGCCAGGTCCAGGGGCACAGCGCTCAGGCCCACGTTGCCGCAGGCCATGGAGGTGCCGAAAGTGAGGCTGAGCAGCAGCACTCGGCGGCGAGTGCCACCTGGCATGGGGCGCCGTGCCCCCCGGTGGCATGCCAGGGCTGCCACCAGCATGTGCAGCGCCGAGAGCAGCAGGGGCCGCCCAAAGCCGTGCACTGTGAAGATCCACTTGTTGAGGCTTGACATGCTAGCTCCTGCCAGCAGCCACACCAGGGCTGCCATGGCCACCCGGGCCCGGCCAGGCTGCCCGAGGGCCTGGGGGCTGCCAGGGGACCACTCGGGGGGCCCAGTCACCCGAGCACCACCAGCTGTTGCCACTACTTCGGCTGAGGTCATCCTGCCATCATGGTGCTCCAGCGGGCAGCGGCACATTCGCACCAGTGGGGCTAGGGCAGGAGGAGGGCTCCCCAGTGACCAGCTCTGGGCCACCAGAGAGCCCAGCTTTGGGCCAGGCCAGATCTTGGTTCCTCGGCGTCTGTGCCCTGTCGCAAACAGGTGAAAGCACAGCTTACTTGTGCCAAGGCCTGTGCCAGCGAGGCTGGGAGCTCGATTCCCGGCTCAGACAGGACAGAGGCAAGGTCGTGGCTGCTGAGATGCCAGGCTCTTCGATGCTCAAGCCTGGGCTCCAGATACCTCTGCCCTGAGCCAGGTGAAGTCACCACTCTCTCCCCCCTCCCTCCGCCTAGTGCCCACGCTGTGCTCTTAGATGGAATCTTCGTTCCTTTTTTCTCTTCGGTCCCCAGGCCGTTAGGGTGGGATCCAGACCCCGGGAACTCCTGCGTGCTCAGGCCGTGACCAGGCCTGGCAGGGGCGATCCGGGCTCTGCGCCTGCGGTGTTCGGGGGAGTCGCGGCTAGCAGCTTCCCGCAGTGCCCGGACGGTGAGCCGACACGACGACCCGCGCTCGGCCGGGGTCTGGCGGCGAGCTCGGCTCGGCTCTACAGGGCCTGCGCCCCCACTCCGGCTCACCGACCTCCGGCGGCGGCTCCGGCGCCGGCAGCGGCTCCCGCCCG
>NW_007246372.1:485198-493239 GCF_000164805.1 Carlito syrichta | reverse complement strand
GCCCCGCGCCCCCAATGCCGCCCACTCACAGCCCCGCCGGGATCCGCTTGGCATTCTCCTACCGGCTCCTCCCCAGCCCCGGGCCTGCGCATCGGAGTCCTTCTAGCTGTAGCGTCTGTCCCCGCCATCAGTGGGACTCAGGCCCCTCCCCACCCAGAGCCAAGGCGAGCCCCCCACAGAGACCAGCACACACTGGCGTATCCCTCGCGGCTGTCTCCAAGGAGCGAGGCATAGAGGAAGGGTCCACAGCCCCCATCCCAGGACCAGTCTCAGGCTCACCCGATCTCCGGATCTCGTGGGGCCTCCGCATCCAGCAAAGCTGAACCACGAGGACCCTTAAAACACCTCCTCCGCCCCCCTGCCCCAGCCCAGGGCGGCACCCCCTCTGGGCAGAGGGAAGCTGAGTCACCAGGGCTACCCACAGTTGCGGAAGCAGGGTATAGCCAGCCAGCATCCATTCCTGGCCCGCAGACTGTGCCATCCCTTGGGCACTTGAAGCTGACTCATAGCTGGACTTCCTGCGGTCTGCCCCCCGCCCTGGCAGAACAGAACCCTTAGCTGGGAGACAGATTAGCTCCCACGGAGCCCTTGCCCCTGTCTGAGTCTCGGTTTTCCCACCCGAACAACGGACACTTTCCGAGCTTAGATTGGGTATAATAGCGCGCCCCACTCAGATTCCAGGCCGGGCCCTGACCTTTCTGGGCTCTGGAGTCCAGGTGTCCAAGGACCAAGGCTCAGTGAGGTGTCCAATGCCAACTATGAGCCTCCTTCCTGTCGTTGGGTTTCCTTCCCTTGCGGAAGCTACTGCCCACCAAACACGGCTCACGCTGTTGTCTGACCAGCAAGTGCTGCATGACAGCAACCTGTCTGAAGGCGCGACTCAAAAGCGGACCGCTTAGCTCGGCCCGTGGCGCCCTCTTGTGGTCAGGTAGCGGAATGTGCCCTCGCAACCCCACAAGCACTGGACACAAGTTTAAAACCCCCAGCCTCACAGGAGATCTACTGAATCAGATGCTCCCTATTGGAACTGGACCCAGGAATCTACATCGGCACATTTGCCTCTGTGATTCTGACACCTATTGGAGCCTGCAAATTGCTGCTGTATAGCCTAAGCTGCAGGGCAGGGGGTGCAGATAGGGAGATTTCCAGGCCAAGAACCCAAACATGGGGGTGTTTAGGCAGGGTTTCTCCAGGAAGGGATGTGGGAGGGAAACTGAGCCTGCCAAGGGGAAATCCCCCCTTCCTCCTTTGCCATTTTCTGAGAAAGAAGAATCTGGGCTCCCTAAGGATTATATTATCTTTGGGATTCTTGTCAGTTTTCCAGTAAGTTTTCTTCAATAAAAACAATAATAAGCCAGGCTCGGTGGCTCAGCCTGTAATCCCGCGCTTTGGGAGGCTGAGGTGAGTGGATTGCCTGAGCCCGCGGGTTCGAGACCCGCCTGGGCAACTTGGTGAGCCCTCATCTCTACAATAAATAAAAAAATTAGCCAGGTGTGGTAGCGCACGCCTGTAGTTCCAGCTATTCGGAAGGCTGAGTCGGAAGGATCCCCGGAGCCCAGCAGGTCGAGGCTGCGGTGGCCAGGAACGGCCACTGCACTCCAGTCTGGGCGAAAGAGTGAGACTCCAACTCAAAATAATAATAATAATAATAACTTTTGAAAAGAAAAACACTCCAGCCCTTCTCAGAGTGGAACTGATGTGGAGTGGCAGGTGGTGAAGATCCTCTCTTCCAAGACAACCACGAAGGGGCTCCCAAGTTGTCCTGCCTCAGGAAGGGAGGCTATGAGGACTATGGATTCACAAATGGGGTCTGGGGGAGGGGGCTTGGTGAAAGGGAGGGGCTTGTACACCCCAGGTTGGGCGGGGAGGTTGAGGGCAGAGCCCAAAGCAGGTGACCCAGCAGCAGCCATTCCAATGGGAGCCCAGAAAGGCCAAGGTACAGGAGGACACCACCACTGGCTGCCAGGGACAGAGAGCTTCATCCCATCCTGGAGGCAGGTGCAGGGTGATCCCACCCACAGAGGAGAGGCCTCAGCAAAGGAAAGGAAGCCAAGTGCCCAGGAGCAGGCCACTTGAGTGGTGGCGGGAAGTTCAGAACAGGTCTGTGTGGCTCCAGGGCCCCAGCTTCTAATCTGCCTCCTCCTGCAGGCAGTAAGGCCCTCAAAAGAATATCTCCACATGGGAGGATGAGGGCTGGGGCAGCCAGCTTCATGGAGGGCAGCAGGGGGCTCCCTGCACTCCTTGGGGTCTACCTGAAAGTTCAGAGCAGCCTGCCCTTGCCTAAAGGCTCCTCAAATCTCTCAGATCTTAGTGCTGCCCTTTGGGGGGCTCAGGCTGCTGCTGTAGGAAGCAGCTGACGCTAAGAGGGACTTTGGGGGACACTGGGAGGGAAGAAGGATCCATTTCTAGCAATCAAGTTGCAGAGGCTGTGGGACGGGCCTCTCTTCTTGTCGTTGCATGTGCCTCGACAAATCACTTCATTCCTGGAGCCTCAGTTTCCCCTGCCTGATCAATGGAGAGATCACATGCTCTGTAAACCAAAACATCATCCCACAGCTGCAGGTTAGGAAGCAGACTTAGAAAACAGAAGGGGCTTGTCTGGAGCCATTATGGATCAAAATGTAGGCTAGACACAGACCTGGTCCCCGGTACCAGAGGGAGGGCCTCTGTTGATCAGACTCTTACTCTGACATCGGGCCCTGCACTGAACATGACTGTCCCCTTACCAACACCACTCCTCAGGGCCCCTGCCAATTGTGCCACACTAGATACCCGACCCAGTATCCCAGTGAACTCGCGGCTTTGGGACACAGTCTGAGAAGGTAAGGGGGGCTGGAGGCTTGAACTGGAGGGTGGCAGAGGCCCTGCTGGGGCCACACCCAGAGAAAGCTGACTGAGGGGAAGAGGCAGACGGGCCCAGGGCAGTGGAGATGAGGGAGCCTTGAGCCCCAGCTTCAATTTTACTGCAGACCTTGGCTGTCCCCAAGTGGTGGGCTGGTCTTTTCGAGCAAATACTCTCTGAGAGGGATTCAGGAGCTTCCTGCTCCTCAGAGCCAAACACACCCCAACAGTCCCCCTTGGAGGGAGGATCAAACCAGCTGGTGGATCCTTGCAAGCCCAGTGCAGGGAGTCCCCTGTAGTTGCCCTTCACCTTCTCTCTCTCCTGGTCTGACTTACCACAGCCAGTCTCCCCAACATGGGGGGGCTCATGGCTTCCTCGGGTGAGTCTCAGGGGGCAGGGAGGTGGCACAATGCAGTGGTGGTGTCAAGCCCTGGGTTGGAAGATCTCAGCTCTGTCCCTTATGGGCTGTGTGACCTAAGGCAAGCCACGGATCTCTGAGTCTGTACCTCTCTGCTGCCAGGTTGTGAAGAGAGGGTCGTGAATCCTCCCGCTAAGCACCCCTCACCATGATTAAGGAGGACAAGTGCAAGCCTGGGTGCAGATGTTTCACCTGAAAAACAGGGGCTGATTTTGCATTTGCCTGCCTGATATTCCTATGTTTGTTTGGATATAAAGAATGTTTTATGTGTTGCCCATCGAAGCTGGTCTGGATAAAAAAAAAAAAGTGGTACATATACACAATGGAATATTATGCAGCCATAAAGAAGGACAAATATATGGACTTTGCAGCAAATTGGGTGGATTTGGAGTTGATCATATTCAGTGATTTATCACAGAAACAAAGAACTGAGTTCCATATGTTCTTACTCATAAATGGACCTTGAACAGTTATAATGCTATAAGAAAGCGATTGACAGTAGTGGAAAACTATCAGGGGAAGGGGAGTGGGACTGGCAATAAAGGAAACTGCTAGGGGAGGGAGAGGCATACCTCATCCACAAGGGTACTTACATGATCAATGTTTGTATACCTAACCCTGAATTATACCCCATATCTTTATAATAAATAAATAGGTTAAAAAAAAAAAGGAATGTTTTAGCACCAGGCTCGGTGGCTCAGCCTGTAATCCCAGCACTTTGGGAGGCCGAGGTGAGTGGATTGCCTGAGCCCACGGGTTTGAGACCCGCCTGTGCAACTTGGCAAGACCTCGTCTCTACAATAAATCCAAAAAAAACTAGTCAGGTGTGGTAGTGCGTGCCTGTAGTTCTGCTACTTGGAAGGCTGAGGTGGAAGGATCGCCAGAGCCCAGTAGGTCGAGGCTGTGGTGGCCAGGAGCGTGCCACTGCACTCCAGTCTGGGTGACAGAGTGAGACTCCAAATAAAAAAAAAAAAAGTTTTAAATAGCTGCTTCCCCTACATGCCCAGACCCTAAATACTAGAAGAAAAGGCACATGTTTAATCTGCAGCTTTGAGGACTCCAAGTGCATCACTGTGACTTCCTGGGCACACAGAACCAGACCTGACATGCCGTCCATAAGTGGCAGGCTCCCTTTTTAACCTTGGTGGGGTGAGGCCCGGGAAGTGAGCCTTGGACTGAATCCCACCTCCCAGAGGACAGCCCGGAGTCTCAGTCCCTTCCCCCAAGTGGTAGGATCTTCACATCCTGGCTGCTGAGGCCTGGAGTGGTGCCTTGACTGTGTCTTGGGGAAAAGCAGGGAATGAGACCCAAGCTCCAGGGCCCCAGGCCTCCAGCTGAATCGGGGCTCTGCCATGAGATTATAACAATCATTGGATTTCCCAATTTCCAGCATTTTAGTGAAGGAGCTAAGAGGGCATCCCAGGCCAGGTCTGTGTGCCTTCTAAGCCAGGTGCCCTGCCCAACATTGCCTCCCACCCCAGCGTCACCACCTTGTCTGTGACCTTGTGTGTGTCACTTTCCCTTTTTCTAAAAAACAGATGAAAATGAAAATATCAACAACTTCACAGAGTTGTACAAAACAGTGTCTAGTAAATAGGTGCTCAGGAAATAGAACCAGTGTTGCCACTGCCAGCATCCCTGCCCCAGTGACCAGGAGATGGCTTAGGCACCCACCTCTTCTCCTCCCCGGGTTATTTCCCCTGTGCATGCATGTGAGCATGGGGCGTCAGGAAGCGGCAGCACATGCACAGATGATCAATGCTTTAATCATGTCAGGGGCAGACACTGAGCAGCCCTGCCAAGGCCTCCATAGCTACTGTGCCACAACCAGCTCTGGGCTGCCACCCTGACAGTGAAGTGGAGAGCTGGGGTCTGGGGCATAGCCTCTGGGCCACAGAGGCCTCCTTGCAGGACCCCAATCCCAGAGCGGGTGGTACTCACAATGCCAGCAGCCCACCGACTTCTCCTCCTTTTGCCAAGGAGTCTAAGATGCTTCATACCCTTCAGACCATGAGGTGGTCTTCACAGGTGACCTATGGGGCTGGGCTGGCCAGGTCTGAGCCAAGAGACTTCCAGCAGAAGGTGGTTGGGGCATGGTTTAGAACCCTCCCAGGGACTGTGGCTGGGGTGACCCAGGGAACATCATTCCAAGTGCACAAGAAGTGGCAGCAGGGTCAAGCAAGTTCCTGCTGCAAGGATGTCAGAAGCCTAGGGGGTGTGTGAGGCTGCAGGGATGAAGGAACCTGGGCTACCAGCTGACCAGCCTCAGCTCGATAGTTTCTCCATCCTTGGGTCTGTAGTCAGCAATACCTGCAGAAATGAGCAAGGGGGGTTAACTGGGCAGAGTATTTCACCCTCAACCTCACCTTTGGAACTCCCTGCCCCTGAGGCCAGGATCTATAAGATCCACTCAGGGCTTGGTGGTGGGAAGCTGGGCCCTTGACAACACCTGACAGGCAGGGTCACTGCCTTCACAATACCCCAGGGGCCTTCGGGAAGAGGGAATTGCTCAGTATGGTCCAGAGGGAGAACCAGGATCACAAGGAAGTTTCCAGGAGCCAAACTTCACTCACTAGAGAGAATCCAGGCTCTAGTAGGACACCTGGGTTCAAGCCCCTGCTCTGTGACTCATTAGCACTGTGACTTTGGACGAGTTACTTAACCCCCTGTGAGTACTGGTGGCTAAATGGGGATGCAAACCGCAGGGAGTCAAAAGGGGCATCTGGAACCCAGGTGTCGGAATATCTCCTTTCAATGGAGGTGCTATGGTCTGGATGTTTGTGTCCCACAAAATTCACGTGTCGAAACCTAATCCCCAAGGTGATATTAGGAGGTGGGGCCTTCGGAAGATGATTAGGTGACGAGGGCAAAGCCTTCATGAATGGAATTTGTACCTTTATAAAACAAACCCCAGAGAGTTGTCTTGATCCCTTCACCACAAAGGACACAGCGAGAAATACCATCTATGAACCAGAAAGTGGTCATCCACCAGACACCAACTCTGTTGGTGTCCTGATCTTGAACTTCCATTCTCCAGAACTGTGAGAAATAAGTTTCTGTTGTTTATAAGAGCTACCTAGTGTATGGATGGTATTTTGTTATAGCAGCCTGAAGGGACTAAGACAAGAGGAACTCAATGACTATAACTTTAGCCACTTTTCACCCCAAGAAGGCAAAGGAATGATTAATGCAATTGGTCAATTTGGGAAGACTAAACTAGGCAGGCATAGCCTGAGCTCTCTTTTTCTTTCTTTCTTTCCTTTTTTTTTCTCGTGGGAGTAGACTTCCTGCTGAACTGGGGAGTGGGGGGGTAGAGAGGGTAGATGGAGGCTATATTTACCCAGATCTGCTTTCTGGCTTGGTCCACTTGGCTTCCACCCTAGGTTACAACTTTCCATCTTTATCATTAATAGAACTGACCAGATTTGGGGTCTCCATCTGTAGCCCTTTGTGTCATTTCTCAATTTATTCAGAACAAGGGCAGAAAAAATAATGCTTTTAAGTGGGCTCCCTCAGAAAGTCTCATATTCTATAAAGCACTTGGCACAGTGCCTGGCAGTGATGTAAAAGGAACTTAAGTAACAAAAGTAGGGACAGATTACTTTTAAGAGTCTGCCAGGTAACTGGGCTGATGCACAAGGATGCTCAACACTGCTTGGGGCATAGGAGTTAAAACTGGAAACACCCTAAAGGTCCTATAGGAGTTGATAAGTTGTGGTCCGGCCATCCCATTCCATGCCCCATGGTGCAGTGACCCAGCTCCAGGGCTGAGCCCTGATTGACCTAAGCCAACCATGGTAATCCCTTCCCTAATTGGCCATTGCCTTGGTTAATGGTGGGCTCAAAACCTGGGCAATCTCCCAGCAACATGGATGGGTGCAGAAATGGGCATGAGATGCCAGAAATGGCCTTTGAGATGCCAGAAGTTTGCTGAAGGCTTTAGAGAGACAAATTCCCTCAGTCATGAAAGGGAACAGCCCAGGAGGACATAGAAGGGTCTCTCGGAAGTGGAAGCCCTGAAGAGAGAAGAGAGCCAAAGAAGTCTCAGGGAAGCAGGCTGGAGCCCTGGTTACAACACTCCTGAAATCTTTACTACCTCTGGATTTCTGGTCATACAAACCAATGGATGTCATAATGTCAAAGCTAGTTTCCATTGCATTTTCTTTTACTTGCAGGTCAAAGCACTCTCGTGGTTGATATAGTCTATGTGGCTATTATAAAGGAAGAGGAAGATCTACATATACCAACATATAAAGATGCCTACAATATATCGAGAATGGAAAAAAAAAAAAAAAACAATATATAGAGCTGTGTTGTCCAATAGACTGGCCACTAGCCACAGGCAGCAACAGAGAACCTGAAATCTTAGTACAAAAAGACATGTAAAATACATTGTGAAGAATTTTACATTGATTACACCCTAGAATATTTTAGATATTCTAAAACACTGGGTTAAATAAGATATACTATTAATACTAGTTTTACCAAATAGAAACTTTAAAATTATTACATGTGGATAATATTTTATGTCTATTGGATAGCACTGATATAGCTCCATTTTTTGTGAAAAAACAAGCTTACATATTCTTATAGAAGAAAAGACACCAAAAGTTAAAAGAAGTTATTCTAGGTAGTGAATTCTAGGTGATTTTAATTTTCTTCTCTTTTTTTGGATTAAAAATATAGTTTATAAAACCGGGCTCAGTGGCTCAGCCTGTAATCCCGCGCCTTGGGAGGCTGAGGTGAGTGGATTGCCTCAGCCCGTGGGTTCGAGACCCGCC
>NW_007246372.1:460109-484874 GCF_000164805.1 Carlito syrichta | reverse complement strand
AAAAAAAAAAAAAAAAAAAAATATATATATATATATATATATATATATAGTTTATTTAAAAGCAAATTAGAGAGAGAGAGAGAAGGGAGAGAAGATTCACCTCCCCTAGGTGGGAGAGGGGACCAAAGCCAGGAAGCACGGCCACACCAGAGTCTAGCAAGGCAATGGCCAATTTTCTTCTTTTTTAACCTATCTAGTTTCCTTGATAACTTACATAAAAAGTATTATTATTATTAGTCTGTTTGTTTCCTTTTTTTTTTTTTTGAGTCGGGAGTCTCACTCTGTCACCCAGGCTGGAGTACAGTGACATGCTCATGGCCACTCCAGAGTCGACCTGCGGGCTCCAGCGATCCTTCTGCCTCAGCCTTCCAAGTAGCCAGAACTACAGGCATGCACTACCACACCCGGATAATTTTTTGATTTATTATAGAGATGAGGTCTTGCCAAGTTGCCCAGGCTGGTCTTCAACACCTGGTCCCACCTCCCTCCCTCCCTCCTTTAACAGTGTCCAGTGTCTGTTGCTCCCACCTTTACGCTCAACTTACATAAATATTCTAAGTATTCAGTTAAATAAATGATATCCAACTTTGAGCATCAATTGTTGTATGAAGCTGCAGCACAGAAAGGTTCAGGGGAAAGCAGGGGTGAGTTGATGAAACCTCGTTGCTGAGTGAGGTTGGGGCTAGGGACGTGTCCTGGGGTGGCAGGCCGTGACTCACCTTGCAGCAGGGGAGTGTTGGGTTCTCGGAGCAGCTGCCAGAACTCACGTTCCCCAACCACTTTTCCCATCACGGAGGTCAGGTAGGGGCCTGACAGGGTAGCCTGTGTTTCATACCTGAGAAGGGAAAAACAAAGAGAGAGAGAAGAGTTGACTGTTGTCCCCAAGGGGAGGAGTGGAGCAATCACCAGCAGTCCTACCCTCGCCCTCAGTGCCAGCACGAGCCAAGCCCTCCTGAGCCACCTCGCTGTGGGTTCTGGTCTCACCTCCACCCTTCTCCTCTCCAGCCCCTGACGCTGCCTGTTCAGGCTTCATCCTCTCCTCATTGGCCATGACCACGGCCTCCAGGAGGGGCACCTATTATGTTATCAACTCAGCAGTTGCCCTCTCTGGGGACTTCATGTTGTAGGGGATGAGAACCTGAAGCTGCTGGTGTCACACAGAAGATGCCACTGCGTAATGACAGAGGGTGAATCCAGCATCCAAAGAGAGGCAGGGACCTGGGCGGCAGGGGCTGAGACACCTGCGTTGACACTGGGTCTCTGTGGCTCGGTGGCGTGCCCCTCTTTTGGGGACTGGGTTGCTCAGTCTTCTCTCTGATTCTCTACACACCCCACTCCCCACTGGGGAGAAGATTAGAGCTCAGTTTCTGGCCCTGGCAACAAGAGACGCCTATTCACACTCCCCTTCCCTGAGCTCCTTGCCACCTGCTTTGTGTTTCTCCAACCCATCTGGACACCACTGGGTAAACTCCAAGGGTCATGCCCTTCCTCCCCAACAGGAGGAAGCAGCATGGATCAGGGCTCCACCTGGGAGAGCAGCTTGAAGAAGTAAGTGGGATTTGCCCATGGAGAAAGGAGAAACAGGAAGGCAGAGTCGAGAGGCAGTGGCAAGAACAAAGGCACAGAGGTGCATGGAACTGGGGGAGTTTTGGAAACTGATCTTACAAGAATGGGGTCCGAGAGCATGAGTGGGAGTGGTCAGCAGATGAATGGAAAGGAGGTGACACCATCAGAGGCACCTGGGGAGTGATGGGAGCATGTGGTCCTCTCAAACTGAGGCACATGTTACTAGGGGAGAAGTCTGGGGTCTGGGTGACCTGAGGGAAGGAGTTCAACTTCTCTGGGCCAGATTCCCCCTGAAAACATGGGAATCACTGTTATCCTAGTTAGGCATGGGCAGGGAAGGGCACTGAGCAGCACTCCAGATACACTCATCCCCAGACTTGTCTACTCTCAGGGTGAGTAGCAAGTTTTTGTTTTGTTTTGTTTTGTTTTTTGAGTCAGGGTCTCACTCTGTTGCCTAGGCTGAAGTTCAGTGGCACAATCACGGCTCACCATAGCCTCAACCTTCCGTGCTCAGGTGATCCTTCTTCCTCAGCCTCCCAAGTAGCTGAGACTACAGGTGCACACCACCACACTCAGCTAATTTTACAAATTTTTTTTGTAGAGACGAGGTCTTACTATGTTGCCCAGGCTGGTCTCGAACTCCTGGGCCCAAGCAATTCCCCTGCCTTGGCCTTCCTAAGTGCTGGGATTATAGGCATGAGCCGCCATACCCAGAGAGAAGCAAGCTTAAGAACATTGTCCAGTCTCCTTGGGGTAATGAATAACAGAAATGGACCAAGATATCTGATAATAAAAGTTCCTATTCTGATGAAAGCAAACCTGTATTGAGCACTCACTGTGTGCTGGACCCTGCACATGTGAAAAGCATGTGCTACCATCTCTGTGTGCACTAACTTCTGGACTCCTCCCCCTGGCTCTGCAAGAAGGGTAGCACAACTGATATCCTCCTTGAGGTGTGAGTAAACAACTGGTTCTGGGTTCCTAGCTGGAAAGCGGTGGAGCTGGGATTCCAGTTAGCAGAAGCCTGTTCCCTTAAGGACAATGATGGCCTATGGCTTCCTGTTTCCATGACAGTAAGGACAAGAAAGGAGAGAAGAAGCTGGAAGCTGAAGCCAGGCCAGTGCCTTTCCTGAGGGAACCCTCCCTCTGTCCCCTGTCCCTTCCATGACCTTTTTTCAGGAATGTGGTTTCAGGTGGGGCTGGGAGGAGAGGGGTCTCACGTGAATCCTCCTAGCTCCTGGGCCATCTTCAGCACGTCTTCCAAGGAGGACCCGGCAAAGACAAAGATGGATCGTTCATATGGTGGCAAGAGGCTGAGGACCTTCAGCGTGACACGGATGACTGCTGGAACTTGGGCCTGTGACAGGATCTCTGTAGCTTGTCCCAACATGACTGTGCCAAAGAGAAAGGAAGGGGTGGCTGGTGTGAGGACAGGTAGCCTGAATGTTAGTCCTCCTGTCTTCCCTCAGAGTCACTATGACCAGCTGGACCTTTCACTTCCCCATGTTCTCCATCTCAGAGAATGTCACCACCACTTGTCCTGCAAAAACCTGGCTGCCATCTCAGCCGTCTCTGTCTCTTAGCCGCCACATCTCTCACCACCAAGATCAGGCCCCTCACTGGTTTCTCTGCCTCCAGTATCCTCCCTCCCACCTGTTTGCCACACGGCACCCCAGAGGGCTCTTCTAGAACATGTCTTTGTTCACATCACTCCCCCGTCACCTCGAATGGTCTCACCTTCGTTACCTTCATCTGCCTGTCACTTCTACTCCTTCTCCCAGACCTACTCTTTTGCAAGATCCTTTCCCCAAAGTCCCCAAACTCAGTACACCTCTGTACCTTTGTTCCTGCTTCCTCCTCCAGGCTCTGCCCCCTTCTCCTTTTTCCACTGGAAAATCCCACTCACCCCTTCAAGTCCCTCTCCCGGAGGAAGGCTGTTTCACGTTGCTTCTGGGGCTGGCTTATCATGTTGCGTTAGAGTTCACCAAAATGTGTCTCTCCCCACTCATTCAAACATTTCTGTACTGGGTCTCCCACAAGGGGCTCACCCAGAGCTCTCAGGTGTCTTCCTTCCCACACTAGGAGGTTCTCAAAGTTCAGACCATATTTTAGCTGCTGTGTTCTACAAACACCCACAAACTCATTTTAACTCAGCAAATCAGGACCAAGCAACCTCCTCTCACTGGGACATGATCGTAAACAGTAAAGGCTTGGCTACCTCGTGGCGCCAGGCAGTCTGGCGAGATGAGATCCATGTAGGTCTTGCGGTTCAGCACAGGCAACAGCTGGGAAATCGTGAGAGCATTCTGGATGGCCCCATCCTGTAGGCTGGCCGACAGAGCAGCCCTTGCTTTGAGGCATGCTGTGCCCATCTCCTCCCCAGGAATGGGGGAGACCATCAGCAACTGGGGAAAGAGTGGAAAGAGGGAGGAGGTGAGCCAGAGTGGGGAGAGGCCAGGTCTTTCAGTTCCTGACCAGTCCACCTCCCACTGGCCCCCAGGGTGGCCACGGATCCAAGGTCTTTTTCCCACCTGCAGTGCCAGCGGGGTGCTGTAGACATTCCCAAAGTGGCCCTCTAGGGTCTGAGCATTCAGGATCTTATCTCGCACCGTCCCTATGGCCATGGCGATCCGGTGTCTCTGATCGGGGTTGAAGTTGAAGCGCTCCAGACAGGTGAAAGCCAAGCCTGCCATGGCCGCCATGTCTGCAGGGAATGGGGCATGTGAAGAGCTAGAGAGCCAAGAGGGGCCAGGCAGGGCCTTGGGGGTCAGGCCCTTGTGGCAACGGGCAGCCATAGGAGGGCTTGAAGGAGAGGGGCTACGTGGTCAGATCAGCTAGGGGCACCGACTTTGCCTGGTTTGCCCAGGGCTCTTCCCATCTAGCCACTGAAAGTATCATTACTAAGAAACTACTCTGCCCTGGACAAACTGATTTGGTTGGTACCTCTTCTCCTTGGAGGCTAGAGGCTAGGGAGAGATACTGGAGAAAGGAGGCCCAAGAGGACTTGAATCTACACCACTTGTTTGCAAACCTCGCTGCACACCAGGGGAGTTTTCACCAGGGGAGTTTTCAACCAGCTGATGCCTGGATCCACCCCCAGGTAGTTTGATTTAATTGATACAAGAAGCTTTCTGAGCCCTGGGGATTTTTAAGACTTCCCCACATTCCCAGGTTTTTTGGGGTTTTTTTTGAGTTGGAGTCTCACTCCTTCATCCAGGCTGGAGTGCAGTGGCATGCATGCTCATGGCCACCCCAGCGTCGACCTTCTAGGCTCCAGCGATCCTTCTGCCTCAGCCTTCTGCGTAGCTGGGACTACAGATGCATGCTACCACGCCCAGCTATTTTTAAATTTTATTGTAGAGATGAGGTCTCACCAGGTTGCCCGGGCTGGTCTTGAACCCGCCGGCTCAGGCAATCCACTCGTCTCAGCCTCCCAAAGTGCTGGCATTATAGGCTGAGCCACCAAGCCCGACACTTTTGTTTTTGTTTTTTTTTTTTAGAGGCAGCATGTTTATTGGTGATACAATTATCATTATTATTTTGAGTTGGAGTCTCACTCTGTTGCCCAGACTGGAAAGCAGTGGCATGCTCCCGGCCACCGCAGCCTCACTTTTTTTGTTTTTTGTTTTTAAAGACATGGTCTCTGACCGAGTACAGTGGCTCACACCTGGAATCCCAGCATTTTAGGAGGCCAAGGCTGGAGGATCGCTTAAGGCCAGGTTTTCAAGACCAGCCTAGGCAACTTGGTGACCTTGCCTCTCCAAAAATTTTAAAAATTAGCTTATGTGGTGGCACACACCTCTAGTCTCAGCTCCTCTGGAGGCTAGGAGGTGGAGACTGGAGACTGTAGAGAACCATGATCATGTAACTGCACTCCAGCCTGGGCGACAGAGTGAGATCTTGATTCAAAAATTAAAATAAAATAGACACAGGGCCTCGCTCTGTTGCTCAGGTTGGAGGGCAGACGTGTGAACAAAGCTCACTACAGCCTCACCTTTTGGGCTCAAGCAATCCTCCTGCCTCAACCTCCTGAGTATATTGAAGCACAGGCAAGCACCACATGCCTAGCTAATTTTTAAAAAAATGTTTTGTAGAGATCTCAAACTCCTAGCCTCCAGCAATCCTCCTGCCTCTAGCCTCCCAAAGTGCTAGGATTTCAGGTGTGAGCTACTGCACCCAATCTCCCCCAGGTTATTTTAATATGTCCACAATAGTTTTCTACAAGCCTGTGAGGCAGAACAAGCTCCCTGCTGGCAGGGGCTCTGCTACCTTTTTCTCTGTAGGCACCTGGCCCCCAACCTACTCCATCCTACCCCCAACCTATGCAAGGCGCACACACATTCACTCGTGGAATGCCGGCCTAGAAGAAACCTTGAAATCACAATGCTGAAAAACAGAAATGGAGGCCCAAGGTCAGACAGTGAAGAAGACCCAGAATCCAAGTCTCAGGCTTTCCAGCTCCTATGATGCTAAGGTCAGAACTTTCCTCGGACCAGGCACAATGCTAAGCCCTTTACTTGTAAGGCATCCTTTACCAAGATGCTGATGGGAGGCTATTTTACAGAAGCAGAGCCAGAGAGGCCACCTGACTTGCCCAAAGCCTGTTCAGTGAGCGTGTGAGGAGCTGGGGCCAGGATTTCAATCCAGGTCTAAAGCTGGCTCACAGCAGCGGTACCACCCATGAGCCCTCACCATTTCACTCCTCAAGGACTTGAGAAGGAGTGGTCCCAAGGAAAGGTGAGTATGGGGCCCAGGCATGGAGGTCTTTGGCAGGGGCTGGGGGTTTTGGCAGGGTCTGGCCCACTCACCTACAGAGAGGTGGTTCCGGTGTAGGTGGTCGTGTAGGTGGTCATGTTCCACAGCATACAGGAGCTTGCCTACTACGTGGTCATGGACCCGCTTCTGGTGCACACACAGAGCCAGGATGCCCAGACCGTACTGGTAGTAGCTGGTGTGGGGGTGGCCATGGTGACTGTGCCCTTGGAGGAAGAAAATTCAGAGGTGAGGGTGGAGGGATTGCTTCTCTGCCCCTCCCTGCAACCAGCCCCACCAGCACATGGGACCTCACTGCCTGCACTTCCCAACGGCCTCTTTTGAGCCATGGGATCCTTCATTCCTTCATTGCCACAACCCATACTTGCTGAGACCCCACTATGTGAACCAGAGAGACCACCCGACTTGCTCTGACACTATGTATCAGGAGCTGTGCTTGGAGGAGACATTAGAGCAATGGCAGCCAGGCTCTCTGCAGATGAGGCCAAGGCCATTACAAACTCGCTCATGAGACCACAACTGTCCCTAAAATGTAGACCGAGGTCTGTGGAGACCTGTAACAGAGATCTTTGGGTAGCTGGGAGGTCAGGGCAGGAATCCCCAAGAAGGTGATGCTGGGAGAGAGGAGGGGAGAAAAATGTGAGGCAGAAGTGAACTAGAAACTGGAAAGCCAGTCCAGATGGAGGGAACATGTATGAGGATCCTGGCTTGCAAGCTGAGAGAGGACTGGTGTGGCCAAAGCCCCTGGAGGGCGGGTGAGCAAAGCCAGGAGAGGAGAAAAGGGCAAACGGGTTGGGCTTGAGGGCTGTGAACTGAGCAGGGTTCAAGCTGTGCTAACAAGCTCAGATTTATGCTAAAAAACTCGCCTCTAGCTGTTGTGTGCTGGATCATGTTAGGAGGAGGACACTAAAAGAGTCAGTCCAAGAAGTAAGTAGTAAGGAGGCTGTGCAGTTGTCCCGAAGATGACAATCTCGGTGGCTGAGCAACAGGACTTGTCAGCAGAGTGCATGTGGGAGTGCTGGCAAGGTTGGATCAAGGATGGCTACTAGAGCAAGTCCAGGCCTCAAGGAAGGGATAATGACATGGGCAGAATGGAAGGTGGGAAAGAGGCCTGGGGAGAAGACTCAACATTCTTTTTTTTTTTTTTGAGTTGGAGTCTCACTCTGTCGCCCAGACTGGAGTGCAGTGGCACGCTCCTGGCCACCGAAGCCTCGACCTACTGGGCTCCAGTGGACCTTCTGCCTCAGCCTTCCAGGTAGCCGGAACTACAGGTGCGCGCTACCACACCCAGTTAAAGACTCAATATTCAGAGTCTCACCAGAGAATGTCATCTGATGAGCCCTCCCAGTTGCTACCCACACCCAGCAGATGGTATCCCCTCACCGATGGTATTCTTCTCGTCCTCCAGGAACCGCTTGAGCTGTGAGACCAGCCTGTCCCCCTTGCGGCCCTTGACAGACTCACAGTTGGCCCTGAGAGCAAGCAGGTAGAGGGCCAGCTGGCCCATGGAAGGTGTGACCTGGCAGTCCCTGTTATCATCACTGGAGGCAGACCTAGGACAACACAAGTTAACACCATTAGGAGAAAGTGCCACCCTGGTAAGCCTGGCTTGGGCGCACCCTGTCAACATCACAAAGTGGAAAAATCCTAACAGTTGGAAACTTTGCTAGAACTGCTGAAAGTAGGTGTACTAGCTATGTTGGTGCAAGGGATAAGTCATAATATTTAAGAAAGATGAAAGATTAAGCTCAAGGATACACTGAGGGCTCTTGCATCTGAGTCACCTGGTCTGCTCTACCATTCTGGTCATGCTTCACCCAAATACGAGATCTTCCCTTTCTCTCCTCTCCCCATCCTGCATCCACTTCTTGAGAGGTAGTTCAAGCAGGAGGCACTCCATGCTGCTTATGAGTCTTCATCTTTCATTCAAACCCCAGAACAGACCTCTCCTTCATGTCCCTTGGAAAGGGAGCACAGAAAGATGCTGCTTTTGAGCTCAGTATGAAAGAGTGTGGTCATGGATTAGTGATATCTACCTCAGGCACAGGAGGAAACAGTAGCAGCACAAGAGCCCTGGGTTACTATCTCTCATCTAGTCCAACCAACCCCTTCATTCTACAGATGGAGACAGGTTCAGTGGAGACAAAATTTGCCTAAGGTCTGGGGCCAAAGCAGTGGCATGCCCAAGTCTTCTATGTCTTAGGATGTGGAGAAAGACATGGGAAAGAAGAGTGTGGAATACCCTAGGAGGCACTGCTGGTAATGGAGCTTGAGGCTGTACAGGTAGAGGTCCTCCTTGGTCCCGGCCTGCAGACTGGAGAGGCGCAGGCCCACATAGATGCTGGGGTTCAAGTGCTCCAGGGAGAGCTGGTCCATCCAAGGCAAGAGGCGCTGGCCCAGCTTCTCTACTAGCTGACTGTCCACCTCTGATATGTCTTGGGAATGAAAATGGTACAAGTGAGGTTGCAGAGCCAGGCCAACAGAAAGGAACTGCTCTGATGTTACCAGGGCCTTCCCCAGGGACTACACACATCCCTACCCCCTCTTCCCCCCAGCACACTCCACCTGCAGGAGGACAATGCAGCCATACTGAAAGGCAGTGGGAAGGAAAGGGGGGAAAGCAGGTATCCCAAAAGAGCAGTTGGAGCGAGTCAGGGAGAGATGTAGGCTGGAGGCAGAGGATGCTGTTGCCAAGCAACCACTCCGCCCATCAGGGGTGACAGCAAAACTGGATGCCCAGCTGTGGAGTATGCCCCAGGCACCGTGCCCAATCTCACTTGGTCTTCATGCAGTCCTGTGATATAGACACTATCATCATTGCTTTGCACAAAAGAGGAAACAGAAGTTCAAAGTCGTGTCATGTCTTACACGAGGCTGCAAAGCCAAGGACAGACCTGGCTGCCAAGCCCCTGCTCTTAGGTGCTCTGCTGAATGTGTGTTCTACCCAGTTACAAAAGTCAGCCCACATGCAGAACGTGCTACACAGCCAATTTTCAAGCACCGCAGACTGCCAACTAGTTAGCTGGGACTGCCTGGTGCACTTCCTCCATGCACATCTCAAAATAACACTTTTCCTGCCATCTCTGTTTAGGTGAAGACGACCTGAGATTGTGAGTCAAGTTCTGAGAAAACTGTCAAAGTCTGCAGCCATGTGTCTGTGCTGTGGGATTTCCTTGAAGCTGTACAGTCAGAATCCTGACACACGAAAGCAGAAGTCTCGGGGAGATTTCCCAGCTCCAGCTAGATGCTGCTTCCTCCCTAGGGGAAGGGAGCAGAGCTCAGCTCAGGGGAGCTTGCAGTAGGTTGCCTTGGAGGCACTTTGGACTGTCTGTCCCCATTTACTGCCTCCCAGTTGCTGCTGGGCTCCAACTGCCCAATGGTGGCCTCCACTGTGCCACATTCTAGGATGCTAGGCAGGTCGCCTCTCCCAGGGGACTAAACAAACAAACATGCAGAGTGCCTTGCCCGCCTCCTGGACCAGGGTTCCTGGAGCACAGCACCATCTCTCTGGCTTTGGGCCCCATCAACTCATGTTTGTCCCCAAAGTCACAGATACATGTTGCTATAAGGTGACCATTCACTGGCATGAAACTCAACATAATCCTTTGCTGTGTGGGCCCAGGTCAGAGCACATGGCTGGTTTCTCATCAAATGTTAATTCAGAGAAACTGGTTGGGACTTTTGACTAATGTTTCAGCCCCTCTGGGCATAAACAGGGGAACAGGAAACCCAGAGCTGCCCACCCTACCAAAGATGTATCGTTGGGGATGTTCATCATGGCACTGTTATTAAGAAAATCAGGCTGGGCAAAGTGACTCACTCCTGTAATTCAAGCACTTTGAGAGGCCAAGGTAGAAGGATCCCTTGAGGCCAGGAGTTTGAGATCAGCCTGAGAAGCATAGTGAGATCTTGTCTCTACCAAAAAAATAAAAAAATTAGCTAGGCCTGGTGGCGTGCACCTGTAGTTCCAGCTACTCGGGAGACTGAGATTGGAGGATCACTTGAGCTCAGGAGTTTAAGACTGCAGTGAGTTATGATTGCACCACTGCACTCCAACCTGGGCAAAAGAATGAGACCTTATCTCTAAAAATGTGTGTGTGTGTATACACATATAATCCAATTTATATAAAATTTTCCTTTTCCCTTTCAGTTAGAGCCTTTCTTTCTGTTTCCATTTCTCTCCCTCTCTCTTCCCCATCTCCTTTCCTTCTCCTCTTCTCCCTCCTTCTCTCTCTCCTCAATCTCTCTGAGACTCTCTGGGTCTGTCTGTCTCTCCCAGCCTCTCTCTGTTCCTCCTCACCTCTCTTTCCCTCTCCCTTTTCTTGAAACTAGTAAGGGAGCCTCTCACCCCTTACTAGCCCTCTCATTGAGCTTTGACCTCAAGCACAATGAGTCAGCATAGGGTTAGAAGTAATAAGACAGGGATCTGGCTGTAAATGGAGGCTGATGACCATAATTCAACCTCCTCAGAAAGAAGGAGCCAGGCAGATTCACTAGGGTAATAAAAAGAAGGCCAGTCAAGCCCATCAACTGAGGACTGATTGGGTTGACGTTCAGAAGCACAGAAGCCCACCCTGCATTCGCGTTAGTGCAGTAATTCCTGTCAATTTCAAACCATACAGAGCTTTACGCTGGAAAACCAAGTGTCGTAGGATCCTTCTGCACACTACACCAAGGAGGAAGACAGGGAAGCATTCCTGAACCATTTTACAAATGAGGGGATAAAGCTGGGTGCAATCAAGTGACTTCGCAGCAGTGAGCTGTACCCCAAGCCCCAGATCAAGGTTCTCCAGATCCTGAGGGAAGAGGGCTCTTGTGGGGTCAGGATAATGGGCTAACCGTTCAAGGCTGAGGATGGGATGGCCAGGTCTGCAGGATGGAAAGTTCTGGCTGGTCAAACCCAGGTTTCTCCTGGGGACTATCTAGACAAAAACCAAGGGCCCAGAGCTGAGGGGCCTGATGGCCAGAGCCCTCTGGTGCCCAGGGAAGGCCCTGGTTTGGAGTTCCAAGGACGAGTTCAACGAAGCTCTGGTGAAGCTGGAGCAGCTTCAGTGGTCACTTGGCCCCTCCAAACCTTGGTTCCTTCATCCAACACCCTGACATGACCATCCCTGCCTCTTGGGATTTCCCTGGGATCACAGGAGACCATGTGGGAAGGCATATCACGGAGCACAGTCCTGTGAGAGAGGAGAGGGCAGGCATTCCAGAGTTCTGAGCCCTGCCTTCTGCCTCCTCCTGGCCCCGACACATGAGTGGCCCTGGGCCTGCATGCTCCTTCCCTTGCTGGCTCCTTTTCCTCCTTTGGGTCTCAGCTCCTGTATGGACCCCTGGTCCTCAGAGATCCTTCCCCAGTCTCCCTCCCTGAATCAGTATCTCCCCCTGGACTTCCCCCACAGCTCTCTACCTCTGCCCTTCATTGGCTTCCTTTGCAGCACTTGCCATAACCCAGTTTGTCACTCGGTTTCTTTTGTCGGCCCCCTTCACTAGAACATAAACTCCAGGAGGACAGGGACTGAACCTGTCTCGCTCTTTGCTCTCTTCCCCAAGACTAACACTGGGCCTATACCGAAAAGACTCAGTAAGTATGCATTGAATGAATAAATGAACAAATGACTGAATTAATGGAGGGGATCTTGTCTGAGGAGTCAGACATATCAATCTTAATACTATGTGCCAAACACTGAGGTCCAGCTAAGCCCAAACAGCTGTGGGAGCCTACAGGGGTGGATAAGTTCCCCCATCCTACTCCTGAGTCTCAGTTTCCCCCAGAAGATTGGATAAGACGATCTTCCCTCCTATGGACCCAAGAGGAAAGAGGCATGGGGTAGAGGCAGGTTACTCACCACAGATCTCAGCCAGAGCTCCCAGGGCACCCAGGAGGAAGAGGAAGGCCCCAAGGTGCCCCATGGCAGGAGCAGGTGGGCGAGTAGTGGGCGGGAAGCGGGACAGACTCCTAGGGCCGGGCTTGCAGAGGCTCTTCCGACCACAGCCAGTCACTGCTCCAAGAGTGGCAGCTTCCTGTCACTGATTAATCCTCCATACCCCAAGTGCACTGCTAAGTCAGCAAAGAGAAAGGGGAAAAGGTCTGTTGTTGAGAGGAAAAGGCAGCCAAAGAACAAAGGAAGGAAGGGCAGAGCAACCTTCCTGGAGGTAAGGGACAAGGGGAGGAGGAGGGCAAGGAGGATCATGTGAGACACCTTGAGGCCAGTCACCTTTGGTCCCCGCCGCTTAAAGAGCCCTGGTCCGGTGCAGAGAGCCTGAAGTCCGATCTGCCCAAGTGTGTCCCACTGTGTCTGTGTGGCGTCCCCCTAGCTGTTCCGGCAGTGAACTGGCACAGCTGGGGTGCTCCTCATGGAAGAAGCCCCTGGAAGTGTCCACCCTGGCCCGAAACAAGGAGCGGAACAGGGAGCTGCAGCTGCGGGGATCACATGAGCAGGGCGGCAGAAGTCAGCTGTTCTCCAGCACCCGCCTGCTGGAGGGTGGGGAGCCGCTGGACCCAGACCAGTTGGGTCAGTTTTCTCAGCCAACCCGAAAGAGCCCGGGGACATCCTGGAGATGACAAAACAAAACAAGTTAAAGATTGGGATTTAATCAATCGAGACAAAAAGCACAGGAAGCTGGGCCGCTTGCCAGAACTAGGAAATTCACTGCAAAAAAATTGCTGCAAAAAGGAGAGGGAACAAAGGACTCCTCATCTGCCCAGCCCTACAGGAGAATCAATGTATAGAAATTAACTAGCAGTGGCTGTGTGAGCTTGGCCAGATCACTTAACCTCTCTGAGTTTGAAATAGTTCCTTCTGTGTGAGCACCTCTAATCATAAATAGAAGTTTTTTTTTTTCTTTGAGAGTCAGAGTTTCACTATGTTGTCCAGGCTGGGGTGCAGTGTCATAATCACAGCGCCACAGCCTCGACCCACTGGGTTCAGACGATCCTTCCATCTCAGCCTTCCAAGTAGCTGGAGCTACAGGTGCATGCCACCATGCCTAGCTAACTTTTTTATTTATTGTAGAGATGAGGTCTCACCAAGTTGCCTGGGCTGGTCTCAAATGCCTGGGCTCAGGCAATCCTCTCGCCTCAGCCTCCCAAAGTGCTGGGATTACAGGTGTGAGCTATCATGCCCAACTCCAAATAATTGCAATTATTTTATGGCAAATTGCCATGTTTCATTCTTTCGAGATAATCTATTTTTGTGCCTGATTTATCATAAGTCAAGCTCTTGACATAGATAAATATAGAGATGTATGTTTAC
Source organism: Carlito syrichta (assembly GCF_000164805.1). NCBI lineage: Eukaryota > Metazoa > Chordata > Mammalia > Primates > Tarsiidae > Carlito > Carlito syrichta. Next base: position 471,285 of record NW_007246372.1, on the reverse strand, counting down.
TTGCAGAAGTATTTGAAAATTTAAAATAAGATCGTCTAGTGAAGGAAGGCTGGGTGTGCCTGGAAGGGGGAGAACCTTTAGAGGTTCTCAGGAAGGAGAGAGGCCAGCCAGGGGTCCAACTTCAGCAGAACTGTGGATTCAGATCTTCTGGGGAGCCATGCTGGGGTGTGTGCAATGACACTTCCTTGGTCCTGGATGCTCTATCTGTTCCGGTAATGGTGATTTTGGTTCTTGCTCTTCAGGGCATCCTGGAAGAGGTGGCCAAGGCAGAGGGTCTTCCTATTGCCAGCCTCTGGTGAGAAGCAAGGGCACTGCAGTGAATTAGACAGACACCCCCTATCCACCTGCCTGGACTCAGTACTGGGGGTGGGGATGGAAGGTAGAAGGATAGAAGATTTCCCATAGGCATTAGAAATAGTGACTGATGGGAGTGGATCTGAGCTGCTTTTGTTCATGTGGCCAGGGAAAGTGAAAAAGAAAAATGATCAAATTGTTCAGATCAGGATTTCTACTGGGGGGACTGTAGCTGATAATGTGAAAACCAGCTTGGAATGAAAAAGCAAAACCTGCCTGTTCTTGGATTAGACAGGCATACCAGGCGCAGATCAAGCCAGTTGCAACATTGACAGGAAACATCATTTCTAACAAGTTCATGTATGCTGCAGCTGCGAAGTATCCTAATAACCAGGTTCTATTTGTTACTAGTGACTACTACTTTTTTACTGAGATTTCTTTTTCCCCCAAACACCAAACTATAAGAAATTAGCTGTTTGAAATCATAATAGTAACCATGTCCTTTGAGTGACTACTACTTTTTTACTGGGTTTCTTTGTTTATTCCCTAAACCACAATTGTCAGAGATTTGCTGTTTGAAATCTTATTAGTAAGAACAAGCACACCACTATTCCCTGGAAGAGGTAAGCTACTTTGCTCTTCATATAAGAAGCAGCAGTCTCAGATAGGAGTTTCTGGGTGTACTTGACTGTCCAGACCTGAAACTGATGCTTCACACACCGCCCTGTGGTGCTTTGAGCCTATGTGGCTGGAAACATGGCTTGGTATACACCTCACCTAACTCCACCCTTCCCCTACATCCTTCAATCACCTTTCCCTTTGTTTCATAGTTCTTCTGCTGGGTGGTCTCCCTCATTGCAATGGGTCAACTAATCTGACTTGGTTTGTTCCTGACAGTCTTAGGCTGATTGACCTAGAAAATAGCCTAAGAAGTATCCAAAAGAGTAATAGAAAACTCTATGCATGAAGATGGCATGAGAAGAATGGATATAACCATTTTAGGGATTAAAAATGTACATATGTTAACATTGTATTTTAAAGGCCACTTGACATGAAAATACTTTTCTTTTTTTTTTTTTTTGAGAAAGCATCTCGCTCTGTTGCCCAGGCTAGATTACAGTGGTGCCATCATATCTCACTGCAGCCTGGAACTCCTGGGCTCAAGTGATCCTCCTGCCTCTGCCTCCTAAGTAGCTAGGACTATAGGCACATGCCACAACACCTGGTTAATTAAAAAAAAAATTTGCATGTGGAGATGAGGTCTTATTATGTTGTCAAGCATGGGGAAAGGTGTTTATCATGAATCTTAAACTTTTTTTTTTGAGTCAGAGTCTCACTCTGTCGCCCAGGCTGGAGTGTGGTGGCATGCTCATGGCCACCACAGTCCCGACCTGCTGGACCTAGGCAATCCTTTCATCTCAGCCTTCTAAATGGCTGGAACTACAGGCGTGCATCACCACACCCAGCTAATTTTTTGATTTATTGTAGAGATGAGGTCGCGCCAAGTTACCCAGGCTGGTCTCAAACCCCTGGGCTCAGGCAATCCTCTTGCCTCTGAATCCCAAAGTGGCTAGAATTACAGGCATGAGCCAACACATCTGGCCTGAATTTTTTTTTTTTGAGTCAGAGTCTCACAGCCACTGCAGCCTCGACCTGCTAGGCTCAGGTGATCCTTCTACTTCAGCCTTCTAAGTAGCTGGAGCTACAGGCACGTGCCACCATGCCTGGCTAATTTTTTGTTTTATTGTAGAGATGAGGTCTCACCACATTGCCCAGGCTGGGCTTGAACCTGTGAGCCAGGCAATCCTCTTACCTCAGCCTCCCAAAGTGCTAGGATTATAGGCATGAGTCACCGTGCCCGGCCTTAAATCTTAAATTTAAAAAATATCTAACACACGTTGATTGCATAAAAAAGTTAGAAAATACAGGTGTGTTAAGGAGGAAGAAGGAGAAGAGGAGGAGGAAAGAAAGAAGAAAAAGAGAAAAAGGAAGCAAAGGAAAAGAAAATCAAAGTCCCAAAAATTAGAGTGATGGTTCTCGAAGTGTAGTCCTTGGATGACTGGCAGTCTCCAAGGCATTTTTAGGGCATCTGTGAATTCAAAATTACTTACAAAGTAATACAAAGGCACCATTTGTCTATTTCACTGTTTGGGCATTTGCACTGATGGTGCAAAGCAGTCTAAAACTGCTGGTTGGTGCCTTAGCATGAATCAAGGCAATAACACAAACTGCACTGATAGTCACTATTATGACCTCTATGCACTCCACAGAGCTGAAAAAGCTGGTTTTGCTTAGCATGTTCTTGCTAAAACAACAGCAATTAGCGTATTAAATCTCAACATCAACAACTACAATAAAAGTTCACCCGAGCTCCAACCTGTGGCATTTGGCAATTCACTTAACTTTTCTAAACCAATTTGTTTATAAAATAGGAGTGTAACACCTTGTTCATAATTTCTTTATTTTTTTTCAACTTTACTGGGATATAATTGACCAAATTGTATGCATTTGAGGTATACAATGTGATGATTTGATATACCTATACATTGTGAAATGATAACCATACTCAAGCTAACTAACATATTCATCAGGCAACCCCTTCGGGTCCCCTCCCACTGTGGGAGTTTTTCTGTCCTCTCACTAAATCCTGCTTTCAAAAAAAAAAACCCAAAAAACATATTCATCATCTCACTTAGTTACCTTGTGCATGCACATGTGTGTAGTGAGAAAACTTAAGCAAATTTCAAGTATACAATACAGCATTAAACTATAGTAATCACTCTGTACATTAGATCCCCTGAACTTATTTGTCTTGAAACTGAAAGTGTGTACCCTTTGATCAATATCTTTCCATTTTCCCAACTTATCCTACCGCCAGCGCCTGGCAACCACCGTTCTAATCTCTGCTCTCAGTTCGAATTGTATGGGTTCTTATGGGGATCGAATGTGAATTGCTTGTAAAATGCCCAGCACAGTGCCTGGCATGTGGCTTAAGCTCATTCCATTGCAGCTCTTGTTAATAGCTAACTATCAAAACCCAGGAAAGAAAACCCAGTGTTCACTTAGCAAGTTTCTAAATTCTAAGGATCTGGATTCTAGCTAAGGAAGAGAAAATGTCCCTGCATGTGGCACAAGATAGTTTGACCATCTTAAGCCAGGCAATGCTGGGAAACATGAGACAAGACAATCACAGGATCTGAGTTATCTTGTCTGACAGCCTTCCCTTCTCTCTCCCCGTGTCCTCTCCCTGTTCAAGCACCAGCTATCCTCTCCAGGACACCTGGAGGGCACACACTGGATTCTTCCTGGCAGGTCCCACACAGGACAACTGCCCAGACTTACCCTTGGAACAGTTGTAAGGTTTTTGTTTTGTTTGTTTTGAATCAGGGAGGCTGAAGTGCAGTGGCACGATCACAGCTCATCATAGCTTCGACCTCCTGGGCTCAGTCGATCCTTCTGCTTCAACCATCTGAGTAGCTGGGGTTACAGAAATGTGCCACCATGCCTGGCTAATTTTTTTATCTTTTGTAGAAATGAGGTCTCGCTATGTTGCCTAGGCTGGTCTCGAACTAGTGGGCTCAAGTAATCCTCCTGTCTTGGCCTCCCAAAGTGCTGGGATTACAGGTGTGAGCCACAGCGCCCAGGCAGAAAGTGTTTTAAATCTGCAGGATCCTCTCTGAAGCTCTGAATCCAGCTCTAAAATAAATATTGAGCCCAGCTTTCTTTTCTTTGCCACTTCTCTAGCCAAGTAGTGGGTTCTAGGCAGAGGAAAGTCTCAGGGAAGGCTGGAGGTGGCCAAGGAAAGGGAACGGGCTGGGAAGCAGTGGAAAAGACAATGCCTCTGGGTCCTGGTGGCCAGAAATAACCAAGCTATAGGGACATGGCCTTGGTATCTGACCAACCACAGTTCAGACTCAGAACATGCCACTTACCTCTGTGTAGACTTGGACATGTTACCTTCTCTTTCTGCCTCGGTTTCCTTATCTCTAATGGGTTCATAACAACACATGTGTGGGAAGGTTTTTATGAAGATTAAAGTAGATCAAGTAACTGGCTCACAGTTTGTGTTTATGGAACGGATTCTGACTTGCAATACATCCACTGAGTATGCACTACATGTCGAGCAATGAACAATTCATTGCACTATCACCAGCTTGCTAGTGAAGAGAAGACAGGCTCAGAGAGGACAAAGGATTAGCTTAAGGTCACAATAATCAGTGGCCAAGTCACCTTCCTCGGCTTCACACTTATCTTCCTAAAGTACTTCCATTCCCACTGCTAAGACCTTAATAATTAAGACAAGTGATTATAATTATTATAAATATATTTTTTAAATGGGCTCCGAACAACTCTCTCTTCTTGAACTGGCCATCCATCTTCTCCTGCCCCTGGACTTTGGAACTCCTGGTTCTCAGTCAGGTCTTTGACCCAGCTTTCCTGAGTCTCTATCTTGCAGATGGCACATTGTGGAACTTCTCAGCCTCCATTACTGTGTGAGCCTATTTCCATAACAAATCTCCTCTTATGTCTATCTATATCTATATCTATACCTATAGCTATAGGTATATCATTTACATCATTGTCTATATCTATATCTATACCATCATCTATATATCTCTATCCACATTCATGCTATTGTTTCTTGCTTCTCTGGAAACTAATACAAGTTAACTTGCAAAGTGCTCAGAATTTTACCAGTGCCTAAAAATCACTCAATAAATGTTGTTGCTGCTGTTGAACAGTGTTCCCAGGAAGGTTCATTCCCTCTGTGCTCTCTGTAATATATCTGTGCAAATAACCTACCTGTTCCCCAGGAGCTGTGTCCCCTCCCTTCAGGGTCCTTTTCCCATCCTCTAGCCTGAGGGCTCAAGCTCCCTGGACAAAGATTCTTTGCTTGACCAAACTTAGTCAGGCTCTGGAATTTTCTCTAGGCCCATCTGCGCACTTCCTTGTAAAAATTCAGTTTTAACAAGAACTGCTAAGTCAGTTTGCCAAGATCCCTCCCCTCAATATCCGACCAGACTACTCATCTTCTACCATACCCCAGCTGATGTCTGATCACTGGCCTGTCTGCAGCAAGAATCCTGTTAGGTCAGTTTAACTAGAATCCCCCTTACCCCTCATGATTTTTCTATCCACTGACACTAGCAATCTTCTACCCACTTGCTCCTAACTTTCTTCTTGACTGTAAACCTTGTTTGTAGATGCTGTATTTAGATGTGAGCCCAATCTCTCTCCCCTACAGCAAAATCAAATGCAGTTGTCCTTTCACCTATTGCAATGGTCCTAAATAAAGTCTTCTTGGCTGTGCTTAAAAATGAACGAATAAACAAACAAAACAAAAGCACATCCCTGTATATGGCAGAAGGAAATAATAAAATTATATCTCTCTTAGAGTGTTCTTCAAACCTAGGCCTCAAATAATTCAAGAGACAGTTAAAAAAAAAAAATGCAAGCAGTAAATTTGACAAAATATGTACAGAATCTATATGTGAAAAAACTACAAAATTCTGATTTAAAAAAAAATCAAAGACTATGTAAATAAAAGGAGAGATATTCTGTGTTTCTGAATTGGAAGACTCAATGTTGTTAAGGTGTCAGTTCTTCCCAACACGATCTACAGAGTCAAAGCAATCCCAGTCAAAAGCCTAGTAAGCAATTTTGTTACTATTGACAAACTGATACTGAATGTTATATGACAAGGCAAAAGACCTAGAATAACCAATGAAATATTAAAGAAGTACAAAGTTGGAGGACTTACACTACCCTATTTCAAGACTTACTATAAAGCTACAGTAATCAAGACAGTATGGTATTGGTGAAAGAATAGATAGATTGATTGATGGAATAGGATAGAGAGGCCAGAAATAAATCCACACAAACATAATTAAAGGAGTAAAGGCAATGGACAAAGGAGAAAGGATAGTCATTTCATCAAAAGGTATTGGAAAAATTGAATGGCCACCTGCAAAAACAAAAAACAAAAACCTAGTCATATACCTTACCTTTCACAAAACTTAACTTAAGGCAGACCTAACTGTAAGACACGAAACTATAAAACTGCAAGAGGCGATGAATTTTTAGATACAACACCACAGTCTCTCTCTCTCTCTCTATCTCTCTCTCTCTCTCTCTCTCTCTCTCTCTCTCTCTCTCTCTCTCGACTCAGGCCAGAGGCCTACACTTCCTGGGCTCAGGTAACCCTTCCACCCCAGTCTCCTCAGTAGCTAGAACTACAGGTGGGTGTCACAACACCTGGCTAATTTTTTTAATTTTTGGTAAAGAGGAGGTCTTGCTATGTTGCCTAGGCTGATCTTGAACTCCTGGGATCAAGCAACCCTCCTGCTGCAGCCTTCCAAAGTGCCGGGATTGCCACCATACCTAGCCCTAAAACTTAAAACTTTTGTTCTGTGAATGACACTATCAAGATAATGAGAAGACAAGCTACAGAGCGGGGAAAACTATTTGCAAAACACATAATTGATAAAAGACTGTTAACCAAAATATACAAATAACTCATAAAACTCAACAATCAGAAAATTAACAAGCAATTAAAAATGGGCAAAAGACCAAAGATAACATACAGATGGCAATTAAAGATACTCAAATTCATATGCCATTTAGGACTTGCAAATTAAAACAACAATGAGATACTGATAAACATCTATTAAAATGGCTAAAATTTAAAATATTGACTATCAAATGCTGATGAGGAAGGGGATCAACAAGAACCCTCGTTCATTGCTGATAATAATGCAAAATGGTACAGCCAACTTTGGAAGACAGTTTGGCAGTTTCATATAAAGCAAACCAGTCTTACTATCAGCTCTAGTAATCATGCTCCTAGCTATTTAACCAACTGATTTGAATACTTATCTCCCCACAAAAATCTGCAAGTGAAAGTTTATAATGACTTTATTCATAACTGCCCCAAACTAGAAGCAGCCAAGGTATCCCTCAATAGATGAATGGATAAGCAAATCATGGCACATCTATACAATGAAATATTTTATATGTAACAATAGCAATAAGAGGAAATGAGCCATAATCAAGCCATAAAAAGACATGGATAAAACTTAATGCATATTGCCAGGTGAAAGAAGTGAAACTGAAAAGTCTACATGCTATATGATTCTAATTATGTGACATTCTAGGAAAGACAAAACTATGGAGACAGTAAGACCAGTGGTAGCCTGAGGTTCGGTGGCAGAGAAGAGGGAAGGTGAACAGGTAAACTAAACTACAAGGTTTTTTTTTTTCTTAAACACAGTAAAAATATTCTGTTTGATGATATGATGGTGGCTATATGATGCTATATATTTGTCAAAACCTATAGGACTTTTGCCGCATATAGATAAACCTTAATGCATGCAAATTAAAAAACATCATTTAAGAGATCAGGGGATCTTAAGGTGGAATGCAGAACATACCAAACTATCTAACTGTATTACAAATGCATGAAACGACCTCATTTAAGGGGAGGGAGAAAATGTACTGATCTAAGTAACTTTGAAAATGACTAGGGTCCGTATGAATAAAGGTAAAAGGATCTGTACATAAGCATTGCATTCTAGTTAATAAAGTTGTATGCCTTGGTCAGGTGTATGGGTCACACCTGTAATCCCAGCACTTTGGGAGGTTGAGGAAGGAGGATCACTTGAGGCCAGGAATTCAAAACCAGCCTAGGTCCAAGACACTGTTTTTACAAAAAAATTGTAAAAGTTAGCAGTTGTGGTTGTGCATGCCTGTAGTCCTAGCTACTCAAGAGGCAGAGGCGGGAGGATCGCGTGAGCCTAAGAGTTCTCGAGACTGCAGTGAACTATGATTGTGTCGCTGCACTCCAGTCGGGGTGACAGAGTGAAACCCTGACTCTGAAAAAATTTATTTTATTCATTTATTTTTGAGTTGGAGTCTCACTCTGTCGCCCAGGCTGGAGTGCAGTGGCATGCTCACAGCCACCGCAGCCTCGACCTGCTGGGCTCAGGCAATCCTTCCGCCTCAGTTTTCCGAGTAGCTGGAACTACAGATGCACGCCACCATGCCCAGCTAATTTTTTGATTTCTTGTAGAGATGAAGTCTCGCCAAGTTGCCCAGGCTGGTCTCGGACTCATGGGCTTAGGCAATCCTTTCACCTCGGCCTCCCAAAATGCTGGGATTATAGGTATGAGCCACTGCGACTGGCTGAAAAAATTTAAAAACAATAGTTGTATCCCATGAAAGTATTAGTTAATAAATCTGATAATACTAGACCTGTACAATGGAATTGAGCAATCAGTAAAAGATGGCAGATAGTGGAAGGCAGGTTTCTCACTGTTGGAGTGGGAGTTTACAGATAAGCCAGGAAAGGGGGCTAGGATAACCCATGTGGTAATGGATTAGAGATGGAGACAACAGTATAAACTCATGTTTAGCTTAATATAGATACAGATGGTTACATAGAGAAATATTTGTAGATATGCTCGTATACAACAGAATAGAATACACATACCTATATACTCCTTGCTCTGTCAGTTGAAAAAGCTGAAAAGGTCTAGAAGCAACTACACTCTAGTAGCAATAAGAACACCTAGCACCCAAATCTTAGTTTATAATACCATTCACCAATAAGAGGAACCAGGGCTCCTTAGAGAAATGGCTGATGCTAGGCCTGTATCAAGAACTATATAAGATGAGTCCGGGGCATCTTGTAGTGCCAGAAAATAAGGAAGTTCATGTACATTCATGTGCGCGCACACACACTAATGGAGTGTATCAAAGGAATATGGGAACCGGGCCGGGCTCAGTGGCTCAGCCTATAATCCCAGAGCTTTGGGAAGCTGAGGTGAGTGGATTGCCCAAGCCTGTGGGTTCGAGACCCACCTGGGCAACTTGGCGAGACCTCATCTCTACAAAAAATCAAAAAAATTAGCCGGGTGTGGTAGCGCGCACCTGTAGTTCCAGCTACTTGGAAGGCTGAGGCGGAAGGATCACCGGAGCCCAGCAGGTCAAGGTTGCGGTGGCCGGGAGCGGCCACTGCACTCCAGTCTGGGCGACAGAGTGAGACTCCAACTCAAAAAAAAAAAAAAAGAATACGGGAACGCTAAGAACTCTCCAATGGTCAAAGCTGGAACACTTTGAGCAACAAAATAGATGAAATATTATTAGAATAAAACCCAAAGTAAACAAAAATTCATGAGTCCATACTGATATAAATTAGTGATTGAAAATGAGGAGAAATTATTGAAATGGAAGAGAAGAAACACATCTGACAGGCAGAAGAATTCAAAATAATTTACATAGACATTCCACCCTCAAAGAGGGGGAACATGACTTTCTGTTCCTTAAGCATGGGTTGTGCACTGTGAATTCCTTACTTCTGTTATGGAAAGGGGATGCGAGGGAAAAGTAGCTTCACGGTGGAGAAACCTGACAAACACTACTACAGCTAAATGATCAAAGTCAACATCAACAGTGATAAATCATGTTGATGGTATATACTCTTGACATGATGTGACGAAAATGGCACTTTGCCTCTGTGGTCTTCTCTCAACCCTAGTTTAATCATGAGAAAAACACCAAAATTCACCAGAGGTACATTCTACAAAATACCTAACCAGTACTCCTCAAAACTGCCAAAGGGTCGAAAATTAGGTAAGTCTGAAAACTGTCACAGCTAAGGGGAACCTAAGGAGAAACAAGTAAATGCAGGGCGGGTGCAGAGGCTCATACCTATAATCCCAGCACTTTGGGAGGCTGAGGTGAGAGGATTGCCTGAGCTCACGTGTTCGAGACCAGCCTGGGCAACTTGGCAAGACCTCATCTCTACAATAAATCAAAAAATTAGCCCGGCATGGTGGCGTGTGCCTGTCTTCCAGTTACTTGGAAGGCTGAGGTGGAAGGATCACCTGAACCCAGCAGGTTGACGCTGGGGTGGCCGTGAGCATACCACTGCACTCCAGCCTGGGCGACAGAATGAGACTCCAACTGCACTCCAGTTTGGGTGACAGAATGAGACTCCAACTCAAAAAAAAAAAAAAAATGTATTGTGGTATCCTGAAGGGTATCCTGGAACAGAAAAAAATAATTAGGTTAAAAACTAAGGAAATTGAGCCAAGCGTGGTATAATCCCAGCACTTTAGAGGCTGAGGCAGGAGGATTGCTTAAGCCCAGGAATTCGAGACCAGCTTGACTGACATAGTGAGACCTTGTTGTTACAAAAAATAAAAAAAACTAGTCAGGTGTGGTGGTGCACACTGGTAGTCCCAGCTACTCAGGAGGTGGAGGCATAAGGATTGCCTGAGCCCACAAGGTGGAAATTGCAATGAGCTGTGATCATACCACTACACTCCAGCCTGGGTGAAAGAGTGAGACCCTGACCCAATAAAACAACAAAAAAGTGAGTCAGAAAGAAGCATAGGGTAAGATGATCCAACACAAATCTAATGTTAAGCCGGCTCGGTAGCTCAGCCTGTAATCCGCGCTTTGGGAGGCTGAGGTGAGTGGATTGCCTGAGCCCGCGGGTTCGAGACCCGCCTGGGCAACTTGGTGAGACCTCATCTCTACAATAAATCAAAAAATTAACCGGGCGTGTTAACGTGCACCTGTAGTTCCAGCTACTTGGAAGGCTGAGGCGGAAGGATCCCCGGAGCCCAGCAGGTCGAGGCTGCGGTGGCCGGGAGCGTGCCACTGCACTCCAGTCTGGGTGACAGAGTGAGACTCCAACTCAAAACAAACAAACAAACAAACAAAAAGATAAATCTAATGTTAAGTCATCAGCGAATAAAAAAGTGAAAATTGGCTGGGCTCGGTGGCTCACGCCTATAATCCCAGCACTTTGGGAGGTCGAGGTGAGAGGATTGCCTGAGCTCACAGGTTCAAGACCAGCCTGGGCAACTTGGTGAGA